>NC_092520.1:4137500-4285000 GCF_037038585.1 Patagioenas fasciata
TTTTCTCCAGGCTAAACAACCCCAGTTCCCTCCAATCCACACGGATGCATTTCTGATTTATGACAAGAAATGGCCTTTGGGAAGCACTTAATTAATTTTTCTAGGTGATCTGTTCTAGCCTGAGGTGTAGTTTTAAACTCTCATCCTGCTGTGTTGATGTAATCCTGTTCCCCCAAATAGTCCTTCTCTCAGATTATAACCAAACAGGAATACGATGTTTCCATAAAAGACCATGTGTACCAGCATAATTACATTCACATTGCTTTCCCCTGTATTACTATATAAATCCCAAAGTCTTGGATGAAGTAGCTATGTCAATCTCAAAGTCATATGCAGGTCACATCTCAGCAGGGGCAATGGATTTACTTTAATTAGATCCATCACAAGAGAGGACTTGAACATCCAGTCCAGTTTCATGTCTTCGTTTCTCAGCAAGTCCTCCAGGCTTCCTCGGGAGCAGTACTCTGTCACTATGGCAAAGATGCCACAGTCAGAGAAAAATCCCAGGAACAGATTCACATTTTCGTGACGCAGATCCTTCATCTGAAACAAGACAGTGAATCACAGCGAGACCAAGTCAGCCAGACATCTGCTCAGCAGCTTCTTTATATCATCAGATGTCCTTACCACTCCTGTAGTCCCAAAAAGCCTTTCACACGAGGAAGAAATCAACCTTTTTGCTGCTTAATTTCAGCTCTCCTACACTCTTTTTAAGCTTTGCTTTTCTTAGTCTATCCATTATCACTGGGATAAAATGGCTTTGCTGGGGTAAATTGAGTTCAGCATGTGAAGTCTTGGCTCTGGTTCTGGTTCTGGAAAGCAATACGATGCCTGGAGGATCCAAAGTCATCCATCAAGGGTGCCTTTAGAGGCATGCCCTGGTAAATTTGTTATATTTATATGCATAAAAATGCCACTCCTATGTTACCAGTAGCTGCCAACAACTAATAGCTTTGAATTTGGAAAACAAATGCATTCGCATGTCATTTAGTAATGATAATAAAATTGAAGACTGAAAGTAAACTTCTAACAGGAATCTTAGCTGGAGACAGAAAGCAAATCCCAGAGAAATTCGCAACTTTCTCTGTGCCCCACTGTTAGGCAGTCAACAAATAACACATGAAAATAGCTACCAAGTGCTTCATCCTGCCCTGACACAGGTGGGGATGGATGAGTTCCTCCAAACCACTCTGCCTTTGCAGACAAGGTTGCTTAGAGGAGTCATCGTACATGTAGCACAGCACCAGCTTTGACGCATGAGGTCCAGGGCGGAGTTTTGCAAGCTGCTGACTCTTGACACATGGGTCATCATTAAGTTTGTCAGATGCAGTCATGCATGATCCATTCCACCATGTTTCACCAGGCAAGGCTCATTGGCGGCTATGTGTGATCCAATGGATAAACAGACGACAAGGAGAATAAAAATACTCTGCAGTCGCAAGAGTTCCCCAAACAACCTTCCCTCCACGTGCCCAATCATCCCCTGTTCCTACCTTCCTCAAGATGCTGGTGGAGCTTTGCCGCAGTTTGTGAACTGCTCCCGTCTCAAATTTTTTCAGCCAAACCCAGTCTCCCTGTCCACAATACAGGTGGGTGAGTAACAGAGCAAGTCTCTGAGCAACAGCTAACATTGGGACCTAGGTCTGATTTCGAGGTCCTTGAATTTGAAAAAGATTGGGGATTTTTAATGTTCTTGGCAGTAGATTCTTTCTATATTGCACCTGAATAAGAATATCCACAGGAAACCCTCAAAAACTGAGGCGAGGCAGAACCTCCATCTGGATCAGAACTTCATAGTTGGGAAGTATCAGTGTCTCTCAAACAATGATAAATTGATTATAAAGGAAAGCAACTCTGCCCAGAGCTTTTCTCTGGCATTAATAATCCAGTTTATTTGCTCCTTTTCAATAAAATCTGCCATGCCATTTTTTATTTTATTTTTTTTTAGAAAAAAAGCTGTATTTTTAGGAAAGAACTGAAAGATGGGTTAAGTTTTTTTGGCCATTGCCTCTTCTTTTACTCCATACAGTCCTACTGGCACAAAGGAAATTTGGTAGCCTTTATTGTGTATATTGGGATCCTGGCTTGTAAGAAAGATACATATTAGAAATGTCACCACCTAAAGGCTCTGTCTTGTAAGAAAGATTCTCCATGGTGCCTTTAGGTGGCGTCATCTCAAATGTTAAATACCACCACCCAACAGGACTCCAAGTGTCCGAGTGAGGGTTCAGGCAGAGTCACCTTAAGCACCTGTAAGTTCATAGAATGATAGAATGGTTTGTGTTGGAAGGGACCTTCCAAGCTCCCTCAGTGCCACCCCTGCCATGAGCAGGGACATCTTCACCAGCTCAGGTTGCTCAGAGCCCCATCCAGCCTGGCCTGGGATGTCTCCAGGGATGGTTCATCCACCACCTCTCCGGACAACCTGGGACAGCCCCTCACCACCCTCACTGTAAAAAATTTCTTCTTCATGTCTGGCCTTAATCTCCCCTCCTTTAGGTAAAAACCATCACCCCTTGTCCTATTGCAACAGGCCCTGCTGAAAAGTCTGTCCCCATCTTTCTTGTAGGTGCATTTTAAGTCTGGAAAGGCTGCAATAAGGTCTCCCTGGAGCCTTCTCTTCCCCAGGCTGAACAATTCAAATTCTCTCAGCCTTTTTTCATGCTTGGGAATAACTTATTTTCATCCTCGGGGGCTGCCAGCAGTATTCAAAACCTGAGATCTATGGTACTGCAGCCCAAGATGTTCTCCACTTGAGCAGATCAGTGAACCGAACTATCGGGAGAAGGCATCGCAAGGTCCCTACGTACCTCATACAAAGCCACATTGGAGGTTTCATGGGTGGCAGTTGTGCTTTTCAAGGAATAGGAGTGGGTTGCAGATTTCAGGCTTCTGCCTTCGGCTGCTACGCTGTTTGCATCAGTCAGACTGTCCAAGGTCAGCCTCTGGAAGGCAAGGAGAGCAAGTTAACATACATTCAGTTAACACCTCTGGATATAAACCTCCACCACAGCTCTGCCTTGGGCCATACATTTCACCCATGCTAGCAACCACCCAAACTTCCCATCTCATCTCTCTGAATATCTGTCAAAGGCTCATAAGGTTGACCTGGTTTAGTAACTTGAAACACTTCAGCAGCACTTCAGGTGATGGAAATGCCATGGCTTGGGGGAGAGTCTACAGGAGTAGGTGTCTCTCTGAGCGGGGCACAGGGAAGTGTCTCCTCTGGCATAGACAAGAAGCCTGTATCTGTGCCAGTGCCTTAGGCAAGGGGATTAGTCCACACCAGTCTATATCATTGACACAGTCCTGGGCATGGCCCTGGCCTATGCCAAATAACACTCCCCCATGAGATCCCCAGCTCTGGGCAGGAGGCAGCACAGGTCAGAAACGATTCTCTGCAGGTAGTTTGTATGCAATCACCTTATTTTAGAGCCTAAGATGGTTTAAATACACAAACATGAACTATGCTACATCATCTAACCTCAAGAACAAAGAATAAACCCTGGCTGTTAGAATAAACACAACCAAGGGGACTGTTTTACTTCATCATAACAGCTCTGACACTGTGTGTGTATCTAATTTGAGACTCAAAACCACTCGGCATATGGGAAATTTTCTGATATGCAGGGGAAAATGAGGCATGGATAAGTGAATGAGCTTCCCAGACCTCCATGGGTATGAAAATACCATACAGCAAACCTGTCTTTGAGTGTGCCACTTCCACCAGATTACTTTCATGAGTGGAAGTATTTACCTTTTTATGTAGCTCTGGGTTAATGAAGACGAGGTCATCCAAAGTCAGTATTATCTTGTTAGGCCCCCGGAATAGCTGGCTGTTCAAGATGCTATGCCTAGGAGAGCCACAGTTATCATTTTCAGGTAGGTAACCAGTTTACACCACTGCTGAGTCTCTCACATCTGGATTCCCCAATTCCCCACAGTGTAAGGAAAGTACAGCACATAGTGTGGCAGCAAGGATGGACACAGGTGAAAGGAGAAGCCAAACCACGATGTCCTGACTTGGACTGAAATCTCCTCAGTCAAACAGCAAGGGTTACACCACTCACAGACAAAAGCTATAATCTCAAAGGGTCTCATCTAAAATAGGCATCTTGAGTCAATCTGGTTACAAATAGAAACTGGATATGTATGTGATGCATACTTTCTTTTGCTTGGTTTTGTTTTTCATATCCTAAAACCTTCTTCATTAGGAGACAATAATAGGTTTTATTAGACCAGCCAATCTAGCTGATGAGCAAACAGCTTTTGGGCACACCAGTCTTTCTGAGGATCTGAAAACAAATCATGGGTAATTTATAAAAGCTGCCTGGACACAAGTCACCACCCAAATGTACTGGCTGAATCTCTGTGTTGCAGCATGGTACAGCACACAGCAAGATACCCCCTTGTAATGACTGCAAGCTTGTATAGGGAGAAAAGCTACAGGGGATGAGCAGTTTGGCATGCATGGCATAGTGCAATGCAGCGTGAAGGTCTTGGAAACAGTATTGCTGAGCCAGGACTGTTCCTCTTGGCCAGGAGTAATTAGATCAAGAAGAAGATCTGTGCTGATTCAGATATACTTCTTCCAGGACCTGAGCCAGACAAGATGTCTATCACACACTGTGTAACACAGGAGAAATGTGCTTCTGGCATCTCCACAGGATGCTGCTGCCCATTTTCTGAAGGGTGACACTTTAGGCTACCAGATTTGCAGAACTGCCATGAGCAAGAGACAAAATGCAGTATAGTTGTCAAACCAGGAAAGACACTCTCTGTTGCTTGACTGAGTCCTGCTGTTTACCCAGCTTCTCTGGAATTTGCAGGGCAGAAGAGAACGCAACAAGAAATCGTGCACCATCAAGGACTACATGTTCATGGGACAGTTCAAAGAGGCTTAAGTCCACTTTGTGACAGTCAATGAGAAACATATCAGAGTTTCAATGTTAGCTTTTAGCTGGGATTTATCTGACACTAATACCCACCATATGGCCATTTTATGGGCTCATGGAAGAGGTAGAATGCACACACCATCATTCTGAATCCACTGTTTCAATGGATGTCAAGACCTAACGCTGAGCACAAAGTCCACTGTATCTGGGACAGTCAAAAACTCATCAAACAGGAAGAGAGAAGGGAAATGAAAGCTCCTTCATGGCCCCCAGCATCGCTTTTTTGTTCAAAACTCTTTGTTTACCCTCTAGCTGATGTCTGATCTGTAGACACCTAAGACCTTTCTTGATGAAGCTGGCAATAGGATGCCTTTTGTGAACCATACTGCAGATAGAATTTCACAGAATCACAGAACGGTTGGGGTTGAAAGGCAGCCCTGGAGACCGTCTGGTCTAACCCACCTGCTAAAGCAGGTTCACCTAGACTAGATCGCACAGGAAATCTGTTTTACGAAATAATGACAGGTCACCATGACTCACTTTTCCACTGCACGTACCACCCTGGGCATTTGAGAAGAGCACAGACAGCTTTTTGGAGTTCAACGGGAGCCTTGGCCAAGTAACCACAGGCATCACATGAGATTATTTTTTTTTATTATCTTTCTTTAACCACTTTTCCTCAAGCCATCTAACTCAGTTTCATGCAAGGAACTCATCACTTATTTACTTCTCACCTGTACTCCTGAAAGCCTTGTTTGGTCAATCACATCCTGTCCCCCAAGCATGGAGAAAAGCACTTCTCTGCCAAAAGCAAAACGCAGAGAGTGGAATGACTCATTTAAGGTCTGCAGTAGATCCCTGGCAGACCTAAGACCGGAGCTCCCACGTTTGAACTCAGACCACGCTGTGGTTTAAATTTAGTTCCAGACATGCCCTTCCCTAACATAAATCAGGCTTTGAGTCACGCTAGAGCTTTTTTTCTTCTCTTGCAGATGGTCATACCTCTTTACTGATGACTGAGCCTTCCCAAGGACAGTCTGGTACTCATGGAACAGCTTACAAGCAGAGTAGGCAGAAAGATCATCTTTTATTTACGTAATTGTAGAGGCGGGTGGCCAAGGGATAGAGCAGAGCTTTAAAGTGGGGGTGTATGGAGGCAACCTCCTCAGTGCCAGCGATTATAAGGTATCAGAAGCAGCTGTGTGTTATGAGCAGGGGAACTGTTTGAGGTATTGCTTGTTGGGTGGCCTTATATCATCTGGATTTGGAGGGATGATTCAGGAGTGGAGAAAAAACATGGTTTTGGATGATTTGAGAGGTAGAGCTGGATGGGATAATCCAGGAACCCTGCTCTGCTGAACTCTATGCTTCTGAGTAAATATGCCTTCTAATTTCAGCCTCTACTCTGCCCTGGTGAGGCTGCACCTTGGAGCACTGCACCGGTTCTGGGCTCCCCAGTTTAAGAAGGACAAGGAATTACTGGAGGGAGTCCAGCAGAGGGCTACAAAGATGCTGAGGGGTCTGGAGCATCTTTCTGATGAGGAGAAACAGAGAGAGCTGTGGCTGTTCAGCCTGGAGAAGCTGAGAGGGGATCTCATCAATGTTTATAAATATTTCAAGGATGAGTGTCAAGAGGATGGACCAGACTCTGTTCAGTGGTGCACAATGACAGGATGAGCACTAACGGGCACAGACTGAAACACAGGAGGTTCCATCTGAATATGAGGAGAAACTTCTTTCCTTTGAGGTGCCAGAGCCCTAGAACAGGCTGCCCAGAGAGGCTGTGGAGTCTCCTTCTCTGGAGACATTCAAACCCACCTGGACACCTTCCTGTGTGATCTGCTCTGGTGACCCTGCGTTAGCAGGTGGGTTGGACTGGGTAATCTCCAGAGGTCCCTTCAAACCTCAATCAGTCTGTGATTCTGTAATTTCACTCTAATTTCAGTCACGCACCATGTAGACATCTATAATGAGAGACAAATTCCTCCAGGGGGCAGTTTGGAGTGGATTAGCTTAGGTTATGGCCGTAGTGTCCTTGACAAAGAGCAACCCATAGCTCCTGCACCACTCAGTCCATGCTGCCTCATGCCCACCTTGCATATAGAGCTGGGACACAAGTGTGACCTATGCAATTGTTGGAAACTGTCACTTCCCCAGCAGACTACTTGGTTTGCCTCAAAGATCCCATGCCCAGACTAATACATAAGCAATATGAATGACCAGGGAGCTGGATTCCAGTTCAAAACAAGTAATCGCTTGGTAATAAAGAAGCATCCTAATTAATTACTCCAAACTCTCTACAGTGATATTATTTCTCCTTAGTACACAGAGAAAGTAAAGAGAGTCAGCCTAGGTGCTTCATCAGAAACATTATTATATTAGACACAGAAATCTAGAAAGGAATGATTTGGAAAATGAAAAAATATATTTAACATGGCATCCCACTCAGCCTCCACCATGATGCAGATTAAAGCAGATTCCCATAATTGATCTATACGGCGTGCTTTGCACTCCCAAAGTTATAGTCACCTTCCTAAAGCTTCAGAGCCACCATCCAGCTAATTCTTCCAGCAACAGATTGCAAGGTTCTTCCAAATCCAAACAGTATTAAGGGTAAAACAACTCCTATTGAGACTGCAGAACCACTGCCTGCAGTATTCAAGCCATTATCTCTTAATAAAGTCGAGAAATATGTGGCTGGAGAGTGAAGACCACAGTCAAACCTGCTTTGTGTTCTCACGGTCCGAACTGTTGGTTAAGGTGCAGTTCTCCCACAGAAGGTAAAAGTGACACCGAATCAAATAAACAATGCAGTTCTCACCTGATGAGAGAAGCCAGGCCCACAGCACAAAGCACCAGGGCAAATATCAGTATTACTGCCAAAATCATGACTGCAGGCTCAATCCCTGTGCGAAGAGGGGAAAAGAATCAGTGAATTAGGCAATAATATTGAAAATATCAATATCAGATCATTAGACTACAAAGTCAAATATTCAGCCAGGAGAAGGCTAGAAGACAATTTTTATGCAATCTTAACTAATTTATGAATAGACAGATACTAACTTTATTTACATGAGGCTGCACCTACTTTAATTATTCACTTCCATGCATATTTTTTCTAAACCAGACCTAGAGCTGGATCAGTGGAAAAATAGTTTCTCTCCAAGTAAATAAAGACTGGACTCACACGGAAGCATTAAGATTTAGAGACAGTGTCTACAAAGTTCATAACTTTTGAACATTTGACCCTCTTCTCTCCAGGAACTGAAACGCTGAAAAATCTTTATCATGTGGTACTACACTGACAGCCAGCATGAGTCACCAGCTCATCGGGGATTTTTCATTCCCCACTACAGATTTCTAATGCTGAAAAGAGCAGAAAAGAAGGGAGAGAAGGTTGATGTCTTCCTCAATGAACTCGTCAACAGAAACTACTGGAGATAGATGCTTTGATCATCAGTGTCTTTGCCAGAGAGCTAAGGAAAGCCGACAGGAGTGGACGAGCTAAATTCCAGTGAGAACAATTTGCTGTCTCTGTCTCTTCTTGTCTTCCGTTTATTTCTATTTTATTCTGTCTCTATTCAGAGATCCTTAAACACAAACAAGTATGGAGAAATATGGGTTGAGAAAAGGTTTGTGACTCTATGTCATGCTTGCACATAAATTACAGGCCTTTTTGCAAGCACTGAAACACAGAGCTTCCCCGTGAAAGCTGCATGGATTTTTGAAAATTGGTGTTCTTTTCAGGAAAAGACAGAGCTTTTTAGCTCAAGTTTTCCTGATGGCTTTTGACTTACTTTCTTCTTCAACCCAGGGCCTCACTCCCTGATTGTCCTCACACATACACTGGAAGAGGATTCCCAAAGAAGTTGTGGATGCTCCATCATTGGAAGTGTTCAAGGCCAGGTTGGATGGGGCTTTGAGTGACCTGATTTAATGCAAGATATCCCTGCCCATGGCAGGAGGGTTGGACTAGATGGTTGGAAGGCCCTTTCCAACCCAAACCATTCTGTCACTCTATGATACTATGATTCCACATAAGAAGTCACTCTGCTTTTCTGCTCCAAGCTGGCACTAGCCCCATATACCTCCGTCTGAGAAGGAACCTGGGCACAGTAGAGTGGAAACTTCACACCCATTTCTCCAACTCGTAGACAGTGTTGATGTAGATGAAGGCTTTGCTTCACTAAACTGCAATGGAGACACAGTCAGCTTACTCTAGGAGGTGCTCACCTTGAATACAGGAATGAGCAAGACCCCACCAAGCTGGCCTGGAGGCCAGGGTTTATTCTTCATGCATGGTCAAATTCAGAGTGTTGTCGTCCCCATAAAAGCAAGTGAGTGATGTTCATCCCAGGGAGGCAAGGGAGCTTTGAAAGATGTGTTCCTCTCCAAAAGGACTGGTGTGAGTGTGAAGCCAGAACATATCCCATAAAGGTCTTGCACAATGCTAGATCCATGGAAAAGAAGGGACTAGATCATCTTAAAGGCAGAGTTGCAAGAGACCTGGCACTTTGATCTTGTAGTCACCTGCTGGGGAACTTGTTACTGAAGAGAGAATGACCTTTGAATAGCCTAATCATAGGGGTATGGGCTGGTTTTCTTGCTGGACAAAGGAGAAAATGCCTCCTGGAGAAACCAGTGATGAACTGTAAGCATATGAAAGTCCCACCTCACATCTCTACACGGCCTTCTAATATTTTCAGGGAGAATCCATAACCCAGACCACAATGTGGTAGGAATAATGTGGAGTTTGTTAATGCTCTCTTCTGTATTCAATCAAAGGCTTTTTTACTGGTGCTGTCTCCTAAGCTTCCTCAGGTGGCCCCCAGAGATTCTGCTCTCTGAACAAAACTCCTCTGAGAAAGAGCCTGAGAGAAATTATTTTGATTATTACCATTGCATATTATAACCCATGAGGGCTTGGCCATACTTTAGAGGGCCCTATGGCAATGTGGCAGTGCAGAGAACCAAGGAATAGCAAAGGGTCTCTCCCTGGTCATGTAATTTGCTTCAAGTAGGGGCACCGTTACACATCATGACGTGAGGACTCTTCCACAGCTGGAAAACATCCCAAGTCTGTCCAATTTCATTCATCTAAGTGACATCTGACACGCTGAGAGCAAGAGCTGGTTGGAGCACAACATTCACTGGGGTGAACGAGAGACAGTAAAAGGACAAGAAAAGTAAAAATAAACACCCAATAAACAAACCTTGAGGACTCAGAGATAGTGAAGGCGATATCAAAGACCACAGCACTCATGTCACTGATGGATGGGCCATTGCAGGAACGATGCGAAGCCTTGAGGAAGCTCAACCAGAACTTTATAACTAATCAGAAGTGAAGGCAAGGTTATCGTGGGCTCATGGGAAAGAGCAAATTTATGGCATACTTGAGGGGACTTGTGAGATTGCGCTAAACTCACTAAGGGATAATTTAAGGGGACTATGGGACTATATGAAAATTCTTACAGGATGTTCAGAGGAAGGGAAAAAAATGAGGAAAAGGAGGGATGGGCATGAGTTGGGGATGCTCAAGCATGGGATACTGGTCACACATAAGTATGTTGTGCATTTTTCCAGCCAAACCCTGCACCTGATCATCACAATCTGTCCTCCCTTTTTCTTCCTTCTGATTTTTTTTTTCCTGGATGAGAGTAATCTTTATTCTGCCTATGTGTGGCATTTACAGACTACAAGGGAGCCTAACCAGCAAGTAAGATTGGAGATCCTAGAGCCTGCAACCCACAGAATAATAGAATAATTTTGGTTGGAAAAGACCCTCAAGATCATAGAGACCACAAGTCTGGAGACTGGCTCCTGCAGAGACCAGAGGGTCTGAGAGCTGACCATTATGGAATTACAGGTCTGGATCACCCACCAGAGGATGCATTTATGTGTCTGCAGGGACCCGGGTTGTGAGATGTGCTAGCAAGCTTGCAGCCTGATTAAGCGGTGTTTCTAAGGAGGAGCAGCTGAGGGAACTGGAGTTGTTGAGCCTGGAGAAGAGGAGGCTGAGGGGAGACTTTGTCATTGTCTCTGACTACCTGAAAGGAGGTTGTAGCGAGGGGGAATCAGTCTCTTCTCCCAAGTCACAAGCAATGGGATGAGAGGAAATGGCCTCAAGTTACACCAGGGGAGGTTTAGATTGGATATTGGAAACAATTTCTTCCCCAAAGGGCTGTGGGGCATTGGAACAGCCTGCCCAGGGCAGTGGTGGAGTCACCATCCCTGGAGGGGTTGAACAGACGCAGAGATGAGGTTTTTAGTGACATGGGTTAGTGCCAGGGTTGGGTGAACAGTTGGACTCGATGATCTTGAGGGTCTCTTCCAACCAAAATGATTCTATCCTTCTACAGTCAGACTATTTTTATTGTCCATGTTTCGGCAATGCTGGTTGTGGGTAGCTGTGCCTGTGAACACATTGATCTCCTGAATGAGTTAGTCTGTTGGTGGCTGGCTGTGTCTGCACAGTGTGCCTGCGTGTGCACATGTACTGGGAACACTTGCTCAGCCCCGCTTCTGCTGGACCTGGGGTCAGGTACCACAGCAGCCTGGCATCTTCACATCCAACTCCCCCTCCAACCCTAAATCCACACAAAAGCCAGCTTGAGGTCTGGATTTCATTCTAGTCATGAAATTCTGTCTGTGAAATATTAGTAATAATAATAAATTACTGCTTCACTGTCAAATGCCTAAAGCTTTATGCTTTTGTAAAGGTGCGAACATAAAATCTGATCTCTCTAAAAATCAGTGGGATTTTTCCATAGACTGCAATGGGATGTTAAAATGCTACATCATTCCTAGTGGCAGTGCAAAATTAGATAGATGACAGCATTATACTTGTCTTTCCTATAGCTTGCCAGCTGCTCTAAGACCAGTATATCTCCAGTTTCGATGGAATGACACTGATTTAAACCAGCCATGTCTGAGCCAAGGGGAACATTTTTCCCAGCTGCTGAACGAAATATCATGTAGATGCGGTTAATTCTGTCTGTTTAAGTCATATCCCAGAGCAGTAGGAATAAATGCTTAGTATTATAAGTAAATATGTCAAGTTGAAGCTAGGTATCATACACTTAGATTTTGGCTTCCCTGTGAACTTTAAAACTGCACTACAGCTGTCGCAAATGAAAAATAATAAGTATAACTGATGCTCGGTCTTGAAAAAAAAACCACAAACACTTAAGCAGCACAGGCATCTCTGCCCCTAAGTCTTCAATTTCTCTTGTCTACATTAACTCTAATTATTTTGAGTAATGATTATCATCTTTTCTTGATGAGGTGAGCTTTGATGATCTTTAAAGCTGCATAGCTAACTGGGTAAAGAAGCTGGGGTTAACAGGAGAGGTGGTGAGAGCATCTGCTGTTGTGCAGCTCTCTTAGGCTCCCTGCAGTGCAAATCCTCTTAGTGCCCTGTCCCTCGGAAGGATATATAATCAATATATCTCTTGGGGATATATTGATTGCTATCAAAACAGGCAGATGTTGACTGTCAGACCCGGAAAACCTGCAAAACAGTGGCAACAACCTTATTGACCAAACAAGCAATGAGAGAGACTTGTGGCTCAATAGTGGGATGTCTGTGTAAGGCTCCCATCATTAATAACATGATGACTTTATTTTAATCTCTTGAGTTTAGACTTTCCTCTTTGGGGAGCTCTAATTTAAAAGGGCAATCACCTGGACTAAGAGAAAAGATGGAAGAAATAAGAAGACTGGACTCAATGCCATTTGAACCTTTTGGTTTTCGTCTATCTTACCTCCGGTGCAGAGAACATCTGGATCAAACCAACAGCTGGAGTCTGGCTTGGGTGGAGCTCCACTGGGAAAGTGGATGGCCCGGTCTAGGGACTCCACAGAGTATGAAGACATGTCCAGCAAGTGGGTTGGGAAGAGCTGGTTCCCACGACCATCTGTGTCCAGTATCACATAGTTGCTCAGCCCCTTCCCACTGTTGTCTGTCTCTACTTGGTGACTAAATCCAGGGAAACTGAAGTTTTTTGTGTTCTCAGCAATGTTATCTCCTGAGATTCTGTCTCCTTTCCTCCAAGCGCTGTCTATAGCCATTGCCATGAAGTAAATGGCATCATAGATTGTTCCAAAAAGTGGAGAAACCTAAAAATACAGGAGAAATTTAGGTCAAGATATACTGCTACCAACCTCTGGTTTGAGATTTGTGGCAAAAAAAGGTCCCACTGGCTAAGCTGTAACCTGAAGAACTGAGACACCTGAGTTTTAAGGCTCACAGGGTGAAGTGTTTGAAGAATCTTAGGTTGAAGGTAGCCCTGGATCAACCTAATATATGTGACTTTGCATATCTGGCTTTTCTTATGGTTGCTTCCCAAAATAAAATTTTGAAATATTTTTAAAACCATGTAAAATTGCTTTATTGTGGGAAAAGCCAAGACTTTGAGCCTGACATTCAGCTGACATCTTATCACAGCCTCACTCAAAGCACTGCACTAAAACATCTTCCACAAATAGAAAATCAAAGCCAGAGGCTCGCCTCTCTGCCCAGGTAGGAAAAATGTCATGCCCAGAGGATCGGTTCTCTCTGTCAGAACATTGTTTATTCCTAAGATGTAAAACCCACGAAGCAGAGCCACAGTGAACTCATCCTCTGGGGTACCAGAGCCTTTTCTCCTTGCATTGCTCCCTTCTGTGCCAGACTTGACTTAGGAATTTATAATTTTTCCCTTCTGTAAAAACACACGTGGTGGCTTTTACCATCACATGGACATTCACAGTTGGTAGGTGAAGAAGGATTATAGCCATACACTCATGATAAATTGAGGAGTGCTGTTGCGAGCAACAGAATTTAACATCTGTGGTGGGATTCGTTGACGAGATGTAGACACCTACAACGAAGAACCCCACTCTGAATATACTGAATGTGGGGTCTCATTATAGTGAAGGCATAGGCTTTCAAGGCATAATTCATCTCCTCCTAATGTAGACATCCACGCAGATTTGATAAATTGTGCCTTAAAGGTACTTATAATTTATTGAAAGATCATGGTGATATTTGAAGATTAGCTCAGCTCAATCCTGCATTCCTTCACCAGCATGACAGATCCCCCAATTCTTCTCGTAATGTCTACAAGGTAGTAACTGACTTCACAGAATCACAGAATCCCAGAATGTCAGGGATTGGAAGGGACCTGGAAAGCTCATCCAGTGCAATGCCCCATGGAGCAGGAACAACCAGCTGAGGTTCCACAGGAAGGTGTCCAGGCGGGCTTGAATGTCTGCAGAGAAGGAGACTCCACAACCTCCCTGGGCAGCCTGGGCCAGGCTCTGGCACCCTCACCAGGAACAAGTTTCTTCTCAAATTTAAGTGGAACCTCTTGTGTTCCAGTTTGTACCCATTACCCCTTGTCCTATCACTGGTTGTCACCGAGAAGAGCCTGGCTCCATCCTCCTGACACTCACCCTTTACATATCTGTAAACATGAATGAGGTCACCCCTCAGTCTCCTCTTCTCCAGCTCCAGAGCCCCAGCTCCCTCAGCCTTTCCTCACACGGGAGATGCTCCGCTCCCTTCAACATCTTGGTGGCTGCGCTGGACTCTCTCCAGCAGTTCCCTGTCCTTCTGGAACTGAGGGGCCCAGAGCTAGACACGATATTCCAGATGTGGTCTCACCAGGGCAGAGTAGAGGGGCAGGAGAACCTTATTTTTTTATAGGCTGCTAGTGACATCTAGGTAATCGTGCTGACAAAGAATAGCTTTGACTCCAGTGCTAAAAATAATGAGGCAAAGATGATCCTAAGCATTTCTCTCTAGAAGCATCCAGTATTTCATTTGTCCATCACATCCCCCCAAATTTTCAGGCATTCGGACATCTTATTCTGATGCCTCAAAACTCCATGAACTTTATCCACCTCAGGAGACATCTCTTCATCTTGAGCCTACTGTAGTTAGCATGTAGCAAACAAAATCTGAGCACCTCAGAGACAACCCCTTTCTCTTGAATTCCCAGCATGGTCCTGCCATTGAACCAATGGAGTTAGATTCAGGAGAAACATCCTTTCCCAGAGTATACAGACCACATTCCAATTTCACCGTCCCTTTCTCAAAATTCTGGGTTGTGTCTTGCCTGTACTTTTTCTGTAACTATTGCTTGTCTCATGTTTCCCACTACTTGGTCCCAGAAAGTCCCGAGAGATTAGATATTTACCTGCGTGGCTTCCAAATCTCTGGTTATTTCACCACTTTCTTTAGCTTCCCTAAATGCATCATAGAAAGTCCTTTCTCCAGATGCCAGTGTGATAGTCAGCACAGCATCATATGCTTCCTGGAGCTTGTTGTCATCATCAAAGACATCAAATGAGTTGTTTTGGTAGGGAAGGCTGTACAGTAAAGTGTCATATGGAACAAAGACGTATCTTCCATCTGCTAGTCCCATTTCCAGAGCTTTTGTGAGCAAGGAGGCCTGTTCCTCTCCTCCAATGAGCACAGAATGCATGCACAGGACTATAACTGAAACACAAGGATTGCAGTGTTGTTAATCTGTGCGGGGGTTTTCACCAAACAATAGCTCCCTCCCCCTAATAGAGCTGTCTGAACTGCTATATCAGGTCAGACTCTAATGGATTGTCACCAAAGTGATGTGTTGAGGAAGCAGGGAGCTACACTCATTTTATTCAGCTTCTGGAGGTCTGCACCATCTAGCAAAGCAAGTTGTAAGCATTACCCATTCTGAGAGCCATACAGAAGGAGGAGTGAGGAGATATTTTCACAAAAGTGAGGCACAAGCTAGTGTGATGGGAAGTCATGGTCCTGTGCTGTCATCGGCTGAGGGATGTGACCTTCTCCTTTCTGTGCCCTGAGCTGACAGACACCACACAGTCCATATCAGCTCCCAAGCTCCACCCATTCACCCTGTCACCATATACACAGATTTTAGGTTGGAAATGTATTGTCTTTCAACATCTGGTCCATGCTTGGCCATCCCAGAGTCTGTGTCTTTGCCTGCAAAATGCCAAGAGGCCAACGTCCCCATGTCTGGTGGGGAGATCTGAAATAGAGGTGTATCTGTTTAACAGGCTTTCCATAGTGCTCAGTGGCCCTTCATAGAATTGTGGAATAATTTTGGTTGGAAAAGATCATCAAGTCCAACAATTAACTGTCACTAAACCATGTCACTAAGAACCTCATCCACATATCTTCTAAACACCTCCAGGGGTCGTGCCTCTGCTTTCCTGAGCAGCCTGCTCCGATGCCCAACAATGCCCAACAACCCTTTCCAGGGAGAAATTTTTCCCAATATCTAATCTAAACCCTGGTACAATTTGGGGCCATTTCCTCTGCTCCTGGTGCTTGTTCCTGGGGAGCAGAGCCCGACCCCCCCTGGCTCCAAGCTCCTTTCAGGCAGTTCAGAGATCAGAAGGTCTCCCCTCAGCTCCTGTTCTCCAGCTGAACCCCCCAGGTCCCTCAGCTGCTCCCCATCACACCTGTGCTCCAGTTTCTTCACCTTCATGAAAGGAAGCTCTCCTGATGTTTTATCCAGTGCACCATTTCAAAACTCAGTCAGTGAGAGGAGAAAATTAGGGCAATGACGGGAAGCAAAATTGCAAAGGAGACCTGCCCGCTGCTAAACCTCCTACTAAAAGGAGAGACAAGGATCTCCAGAATAGCTGTGGTCTCTCTAGGCAGTGATTCATCCCATACTATAGCAGAGAGCTTAAGCTGGTCAGATAAATCATGTCTAAAGAGGGACTAGTTCTTTCCATTGATTAAGAAAGGAGCCCATCATCTCTAACCTACATGGAGAACGGTGATGGTGATGAGATGAACCCACCCAAGGGGGATTTGATCTCAAGTGCACGTGATAAAACTCCAGTTTGGACATCACATTGGTACCCTCGTCAGTCTCTGGCATAAAAGTCAAAGTCTTCACTAAAATGCATCGTCATCTGGATTCACAGTGCTGACTGCAGGGTGTACATCCAGGATCAGAGCTCCATCACAGACTTCCTACCAAGACTCTGAACCCAAAAAAACATGACTTTTTTCCCACGTTTCTCAAGAGAAAACAGAACATTCTTTACTACTTGTGCTTGTACTTGTACAAAGGTGCTTTCACTGCCTTAGTAAGCAGTGTGTAACACTGGATTTTACTTCTGATGCATTAGTTGAACACACATAGCAAGGACACAGCATCAAAGCATGAAATCTTTTGATAATCCATAATCCCAAACACCATAAATATAAAACCTTCCTGTAAACCTCTCCTTACACTTGACAGGGTCAAGTACAGACACCTGTCTACTAAACATTGTGTTTTCAGACAAGCTGGACCTTATCTTTCATGTTGTAGAAGACCATTTTGCCCTATCTCTATCATATTCAAAATTCCCAGCATTCTTTTACATGAAACCCTGGATCCAGTAAGGTCAGAGATAAAATTCTGCTTTATTTAAATGGCTTCAATATTTCATTCTCTAAGTTATGCCTACTGAATACTAATGAAGTCCTAATATGGAAAAAATAATAATAATTAAAAAAAAAAAAAGCTCAAAGTACTTACTTCTAATGCCATCAACTGCTTTAATCTCATTCCAGGTATCTTCAATCCCCTTTTCTCCTTTACGCACAGATGTAACAACTCCTACAGGAAGCCCCTGGTTCCTGAGGGCGCTCGCTAACTTGTTGGCTGTGCCCATCCAAACACCCTCGTTGGAAGCAATGATGCCAACGTGAGCCCAGTTAAAATATTTCATTATTGTAAACAAAACTTGGGTTGGAGCGGGTAAGGTCCTCGCGAACGTAGGGTGATGGATGCTGGAATCCAGTTTATAATTGATGCACATCCATGAGAAGATGGCTTTATTCCAGTTTTCCCCTAAAAGCGTAGCCACCTCACAGAAGCCAGGGTTCAGGGGGCCTATGAAAGCTGAGGAAAGCTTTCCAAAGTCAATGAATCTAACCAGAGCCCTTGATGTCTCACATTCTTCCTGCAGGATCACGTAATCCAGCCTGTGGCCAAGATTTAGTGAAGGATCTTTGCTTATTCGTCCCACTGCAAGCCTGGCAGCCACATGGGGAAAGGCTTTGGAAAAGAAGGGGTCACAGTTCCAGGGCCCGAGCAGTCCGATTTTAAAAACAGAACAATGGGCTGGAGGGCAAAGCAGGATTATTCCCAACAGCAGCCAGCAGAGAGCCTGGAAAGGTGTCTTGAATGAATTTCCAACGTTGAATTGATGCGATGTGATGTGCCTTGACAGCACCCAGAACAAGCTGTTAGGACACAGTAGGAGAAATGACATTGTTTTCCAGGTGGGTAGATCTGCGACAGGTTCTTCTGGAAGCCAGGTAGTGCATTAACAGCTGCTGGAAGAAAAGGAGATTATATTTGCCTTCTTGTATACGTATTTGTTCAGTGCACGCAGATACAGCTGAGTCAGCCCAAATTACACAACCGTTCTCAAGGTGCAAGCCCATGAGGTGCCAAAACCCTGGACATGCACCACACAACACACTGCACCACCCCAAGGGTCCAACCAATGTCAGTTAAATATACCATAGCCCTTACATACACACTTATATAAACATTTTAAAATGCTTTGCAGTATATTTTGGAACCAGGCAGTGAAGACTGACTCCGCTTTGTTTGCAGCGGTAAACACAGCACTATGTTTTCGGTTCTTCAGGAGGATAATTCCCAAATCACACAGAGAAACATGCATATAAGCAAATAAAAAAGTGAAATGCACTAAGCCAGCAACTTTTGCCAATGCAAAATCCTCAGTGAATTTTGAATATGAATCCCAGTCTATGCAAACATAAATATTCACACACACGCACACATATATAGACCCATATATACATATGTTTAGATATACATATGTATGTGCATATGATTTTATAGCTTTCTGGAAAGGTTTTTCAAGGATAACTCATGATGGAGTCTCTTAAACCTGGCAAAATGAAAGGTGGATAAACAGGTAATCACAAAATGAGGAGAAAGGAGGATTATGATTTGAATTTAGATGAAGAACTGTTAAACAACTGTCAGGGCAAAAGCTCTGTGTTCACTCTTGGCTTAAAATATTATTGGTTAGAGACTCAGAGCCATAGGGTTTTTCTGGGAACAACAACCTTCACAGCCAGGCAAAGAAATCGCAAACCCACAACACCCTCCCCGCCACCCACAGTGTCACCCTGTGGCTTAGAAAATTTTACTGCTCCAAGCAGGTTTGTGCTCTAAAAATAGCAGGCCCCTTACCAGCTTACCTGTTCATTACTGGAGGAGTATTTTTATCCTGGATCCTCAATCACCGAGAGGTGCAATGCAGAGCTCCACAGCGCCTGCTGCAAATTCACCCGCAGGTCCTCTAGAGTGATGGAGAGAGACCTCCAAAAGGAGACACCCGCCAGCAGAGCAGCTTCTCACCGGTGGTGGTGGCTGTCCTTGGACGTGGGTCCTGCCTCAAGGAGAGGTGATGCATGGTCAACCTCCCCTCCACGTGCACTTGGGTGCCCACCTTCTTCAACTTCTCGCTTGCATGGGCCACTCCAGCTGGGTGGGCGCTCCGGGACCTTCACACCGCATCAAAAGCTTCCTGTGTTCATTACAGTGAGGGGCATCCTTCTCCTCTGGGGTTCCACAACTTGGGGTACATTCCCCCACGCCCTTAGTTGCTCGATTAAGGTCTCGCAGAGCTCCAAGGCTGCCTCACCCTGAGCTGCCTCAGCTCAGAGAGGCTCTCGTATCTAACTTACTAATCGTAGGGATGGAGTCTTAAAGCTCTGCCCTTGGATTAATGGGATTTAGCTCCTGGGATCTGCCCCTGCAGAACAGCTCCTTAAGTCTACACCACAGCACGAATAGCTCCTCTTCTGCTCTGTAAGCACCAGAGAAAAGAGATATTGAGTGTTTGGGGTAAGCAGAATATTTTATTTTGGGCTTTACCATCTTGCTGATGTGTTACATTCCCCTTTTCCCCATTTCTTCCTTGTACCCATCATGACATACACAGAACTTTTTATACTTGCGTCAAAATCTTCTTGGTTATTTCCCCAGGTCCCCTAGACCTCTCTCTATAGATGAGCCCTCCAATAACCCTCTCCACACTGCCAAACACCTTCCTTCCCCAGTGGACCTGGCAATAAAACTGTCACCCTGGAAAGACCTTGAATATCTCTGTGCCTTTCCTAGCTAGGAAGTCCCTTACAATAATTTAGCTCAAGTCACAGGACCAGCACTTGTGGTCTAGAGGGAATAATTTATAATTCAACCTTTTAGTGGTATTAACTTCAAATACATCATATCAATTATATATCTCATTGCTGGGTGTTCAGGAGCGGTCCTCTCTTCATCACTAATGATTATGGGAAGCCACAGAGTCTTTCAGATGCAGTAGGGAGAGCAGCTCTATCCATTCATTTCATTAATTTCCTTCCTTTCATTCGTTTTCTCGCATGGCCCAGATCTGGGCAGTTTCCTGGACACGCGTTTCATTGAAGACTAATACAGCTCAAGATGGTTATCAGCCGTCACCAAATAGCTTCACATTCAAAAAGTGCCTAAGAGACACATGAACATCAAGCTAAACCAAGAACCTTGGTTTGTATGTTCCTAGTGCACCAGGTTTTGACACCAGGTTGTGACCAAAGCCTGAAATTAATAAGGTTTTTGCCGCTAGGTGTCTGATTTTTTTGAATGGAAGTTAAAAGTTTGATTTTTCCATATACAAATATACCAACACCTCTATTCATATATCATATGCTCACTGCTATCTCGTTTCTTTTGGTATTGACAACGGCACTGTACATTTTAATTCCATTCAGTGTCAGTAGTTTCAAAGTCTCCTGGAACAGGTGGAAAACTCCAGTGATTCACTTTTAGGGGGTGTTTATAGCATTAAAATCTCTTGTGTTGAAAAAAATGTGGGTCAGGCACCCAACAACGAAAGATTAAAAAGTAATCGACTTGGAGGTCTATTTATTAGTGTAATTACTCTAACCCTTAACGATTCATATTCTTCTAGAGCCAAATAGGTTGAAGCCTTCATCACTTTCTCTCTTTTATTCTGCTTCTTGCTTGCCAGTGAAAGAAAAGACTCCCCTGCAATCAAGTGAAAAGCTGGTTGCCCCCCACAGGTCTGCCACGTCTGTCCCATGCTTAGATCATCCAGGACTGGGGACAACACTCCTGCCTTTGCAAAACAAGCTCGGGTCCTGGCATTGCATGGTTTGCCTCAGGAATAAACAAGCAAGGTAAATAATGAAGAAAAAAAATACAGTTATTAAGGTGATTTATCTGGCTGGAATTAACTTTAAAGTTTAAGACCTGGTGCAAGCCTCCAAACCTTGCTTTTTTCTCACGCCTCGAGCTCGTCATTACTGCAACCACCACATCACAGAGTGAAGATCTCTTTGTAACGCGGTGTTATTTGCACGGCATCAGATCAGTTCCGAACACTCTTACACACTCATTGAGGTGAGCGAGAGATACTCATACAAGACATAACATTTCCCGTGGGAAGATTAAGCCACAGCTGTATTGCTTTGCTTTAAATTTTTAGAGCAGAAGAGGGTGCTCTAAACTCTTGGTTTGACCTCCCACATCAGCCTGGCCAAGCAGCCTCCCAGGAGCTGCTGCTGCTGCTCTGAGCTCTTCAGGCATCCTGGAAATAAAATGCATTTTCTATCGAATTATACCAGAGGGTACTGCTGAATAAAGCTGATTTCTCTGCAAACCCTCTGTGGCCAGCAGAGACAGGGGGAACGCCTGGCTCCTGTTCTCATATCTCCAGTGATTATAGAGAAAATTGAGCAAAAGCAGCATGGCAATGCTCGCGTTAGCCTTTCTTCACGTCCTCTGAGCCTTAATTAAAAGCTCCAGCCTTGGAGAATGTACCAGGTTCCCACGTCCATTATTCCAATTGTTAATTACCCTCAACATTAAAAATACCCACTAGTGTGTTTGGCTTCAGCTTCCTGCAACAGGCTCTCGCTCCACCTTTGCCTGTGAAACAAAGAACCAGGAAGCACAATAAACATCACCTCCCTGTAGACATTTGCACACCATAATTAGCTCGCATCCTAGTCATCCTCTGAGCAAAATAAATAAGCAGCTCCTCAAGGCTTTTGACGTGGAGGATACTTTCAGGATTTCATCCTTGCCACGCTCTTTTGGCATTCATTTTTAACTTCCCTTCTTTTTGCTAGATTAAAAACAGTATCCATCAGTGACTCTCGCTCCTTAATGCTGAATATAAAGGTGATGGCATCTTTTATCCCAGATTTCATTTTTCTCTACTTTAATTCTATAGCTCAGATGAACACTGTTGCAGCATCACAGTTTTCAAGCCCATCTCTGCTTTCCGTAATGCAAACCTCTGCATTGGCAGTGTGGTATGAATTATTTGTTCCCAGATGTATGCAAACCTGTCTGGTTTTAGTTTAGTAGATATTTTTCAAATATGTCTACTTAGTGAGAGGTCCAAGACCAATCTGCAAGCTTTATGAATAATGACTTTTCTGCTTCTTCTAGATAATGTGATACAGTTATTGAGGAAAAAATGAGACTCCAGAGGCTCCACTAGAAAACAATAATAGAAGGTGCATCCTCACCTACTATTTTATTTCAAAATATCATTTAATAATTTCTAATTTTCTTTATGACGTGGACACACTGACTATGTAGCACTAATTTTCTCTCTCAATATCACCTTTCAGTAGGATGACAGCTTGTAGGCGTTTAAGATGACAATGTCACCACTTGACTTTACATGCCAGACTTGTGACTCGATCACAAAAATTATGTAAAGTCAAACTGACAAGATTTATTATCGTTCCAGCCTCACTGCCTGGCATTAGTTAACCTCCATCCTTTAATACTTTACAAGCGCCTCTTCATTTTGTCCTTTCAATGACTTTGAGTTCGCCTGCTATCAACTCAATCTGACATCAGTTTTTGGCCATGCACCACAGGAAAGGTTTGATGTCCATGGTTTTGGTGGGGCTGGTTTTTCTGGGGGAGGGAGTGTCCTGCTGTTCCATATTATCCTGTTTTCAAGTTGCAGCCTGGCATGTGGAATCCTTTTTTTTCCAGATTGTCTGGTTTTCATCACAGCAGCTCTAAGTCAGCCCTGTAGAGTCCTATAGGCTCAAGTTCAAGCAAGTCCACTTCTTTCCCAAAATGGCTGGATTTATTTGATTTTCTTGGAAGCTGATTTTGGAGCCTGTGAGATCTGAAGTCTCTGGCATTGGTGGAATAGTGGAATATATGACATTACAGGTGGTTTGGATAGTCAATATTAGAGCTGGCAGGAAACAGTCTCATAACACTGGATGAGATATTTATACACTTATTTATTTAGGCATCAAAACCTGAGTGTTTAATTTGACAGCCTCATCTCCAGAAGCTCATTATACAGCAATACATAAAGAAACACTCCTCTTCCAGGGGACATTTCCAAACCTCTTAGAATCCAGCTACAATTTGACCTAAGAAGTGGCTACCGTTCATCATTTTTTTATATGAGGCTTAGCAAGGCTGGATTTTAATAAGCAAGTTAAAGCCAAGTACTGGAGGAGATGGCATGTCTCCAGTGGTGTTAACTGAAAAAGCATATTCTTGAAATACATCAGATTCAAAAAAACTGCACGTCTGGATCTATGTCTGGAGACCTTAGAAATTGCCAGGTGTCTTATCTGGGAATAAAGATATCAAGCAGGTCTGTCTCATGGCAGGGGAGCTTAAAAAGGATGAGTGTTAGATACATGTTTTGCAAGCCCAGCCTGCGCAGAGAATCCTGGAAACCAACCACATCAGCTCAGTGACAATGACAATGTCATTGATGGCCTTAACAGAAAACCTGACGGGAAGAGCAAACCCACCCAGCACTTGTAGAGTTCGGGAAGTTTACAGTTCCTCTGATAGTTAAAAATTCAATTGTTTCAGCACAGTCTGGCCAAAAAAAAATTAAAAAAGAAACACACTGGATCTTCTGGCAGACAAAGAATGATGGGTTTTGGCCAGAGCTTTTCACTGTGAATGGTAACAAGACTTCCAAATGCGTCATTTGACTCATGAATGGCTGGCTGACGATCTGCATGATGACTTACCCCTTGTTATGTTGCAAACTTTCCTGCGACCACATAACCTCACTGGAACATTCATCAGATCCTGCCAGATCTGATAAATAGCATTTATCCCTAAAATAAAGCTTGAACACTGAGTTGCGTTTCCTTTACACCATGGAGGAAATAATCCCAGAACATCTTCTTTCCCAATAGGTCTCGCCTAGCCTCTGGCACCTTTGGCATCTTGAAGAAAAGAGACAGTTTTACTATCTTTACTAAACATCTGAGCTTTCAAAAGTTTGCTGGAGAGACTTTAACTTGTGTGCTGAACTACAGCATAGTGCTGGTGTTATATCTTCCTCCAGCTCTCACTTTGCGCATCACAATAAGTACTTTTGTCCCCTGTTATCAGGCTACCCAAACATCCAGACAATATTTGGTGGCAGAACAGCATCATTAGCATCATTTAAATGTTTAGAAACTGAGGGCACAGAAAGTTTAGCTATCTAGCCCAGGTTGTATAGGAAACATGTTCACTTGACCCAAAGCTTTATGTTATTTTTAATGTGGGATGAAACATGATCCAGGAGGTATGTTCCCACTGTTATAACTGTTGAATTCGACCATGTAGGACTTAGGCGTTTTTAAGACAAGGTCTCTGCATGAACAGTCAGATGTTACACAGAAGATCATACAAGAGTAGAGAAAGAAACCACCCCGGGCTCTGAGATGTATGTCTATGCAGCCCTAAATCACTTCTCTGACAGCATCTGGACTTCCCTGACACCCAACTTCTACTGCATAAGAGCTCTCCTGTTGCAACACACTTTATTAATTTACCAGCAGGATATATAATAGTTTCTTGTATCCCTATTTTCTAACACCACTTAGAGCATAATGGCTTCAAGTGGCACCAGGGGAGGTTTAGATTGGATATCAAGAAAAATTCCTTCCTGGAAAAGGTTGCCGGATATTGGAACAGGCTGCCCAGTCCAGCAGTAGAGTCACCATCCCTGGAGGTGTTTGAAAGGCACGTAGATGAGGTTCTTAGGGACACGATTTAGTGACAGCGTTGGATCAACAGTTGAACTTGATGATCTTGAGGGTCTTTTCCAACCAGAATGATTCTATGACTCCATAAAGCGGAGTTTCAGAAAATAAATAAATGAACAGTCGAAGTGATAATATGGAGCATGAGTTACATATGAACTTTCCTGGGTAGGCAGAAGGTCTTAGCGGGCAGCAGCCTCCAGCAACTTGATGGCTTTATCTCTCCTGCTTCAGTTATATATATATATATATATATATATATTTATATATTTTTGTTTAATGTTTTTTTCTTTCCCAGTTATATGTCAGTGACCTGCTCTGCATTGCAGCATAGTGGAAGATTCACCACCTGGCTGCAGTTTGGCTCTGCTCAATCCCTGCAAAGCCTTCTCCCATGGAAAGCCCATGCCCAAACCTTCCTGTTTCTCCCCTGTGTGCCCACAGAGCTGGGCAAGCGCCGGCTCAATTTACTGGGAATTAACTGGCCCTATTTGAGGCTAGCAGAACAACTAATCTGCAGGAATTTCTACTGGTGTTTTATAAAACTGTATTTGAAGCCTTTCTGAGGACCCTATCTGAAGGAAATATTTTGATTTCACTTAACGTCCAGAGCCTGCACAAAACTTAACGAGGGTCAATGTACTTAGTTTCAAAGAACATCTACTTAATTGTCATTCATAAAGACAACCCTTGAGATAGATAACTGTTTCCAAGAGACGTTTGAACCACATGGACTGCTGCAGGTGATTATTTTGTAGTGCTGCTCAAACTCAGTTAACTCAGCTAGAACGACACATCTGTTAAAAACATGCTTCAACTCTTCAGTAAAGCTAAGACCAGAGATAACAGAGAAAAACACCCCCAGTGTTTCATTTTCTCTACCTCCTGGGGGTATAGAAACAATCAGTCCTAACTGTCACCCAGCCATTAAATAACCAGCAATGCCTGCAATTCAACTGGTTACAGAAGGGGCTTGAAAAAGAAAATAACCGATTGCTCTTACCTATATTCATAGCAATATGTGATTTTTTTTTTTTTAAGGGAATTATAATTAAATGAAGACATTGACAGAAGCAAAACAAGAGATAAATCCTGGCATAAACATCACCATATTCCAAAGCTGGAGTCTGCAGGAGTCCCAAACAAACCCCCAGGTATTAATCCCTTCGTCTGAAACACGTACATCCACTCTAACACCTCGCTAAGTCCCCATTATCTGTTGCTGCACAGCATGGCACACTGCAGCAGGGCAAGTGCAGCACGCCCTCGGAGACAGGGAGAGAAAAAACAGATCAAAACTACTGGTGAAAATAAGCACTGACCCAGAAGACAGCCAGGCATTTTTAAATAGCAGCAGCCTGCTGTGTCCTGGCACAGCGGCCGTCACGAAGGGTCCCTTCCAGGGAGGTGAGAGAAATAAGCAGCATGTTCCTTCTGGAAAAGGGAAACTTTTAGAGAAATTCAACTTTGCAAAGTACATCTGTGGCTGAAGAGCTGGAGCGTTAGTAGATGGGGATCAGACTGGTATAACTGGGGTCCACAGTTAGTTTCAGCCAGGGTGAACCGAAGTATCATAGAATCATGGAATAGTTTGGGTTGGAAGGGACCTACAAAGCTCACCCAGTGCCACCCCTGCCATGAGCAGGGACATCTTCACCAGCTCAGGTTGCTCAGAGCCCCGTCCAGCCTGGCCTGGGATGTCTCCAGGGATGGTTCATCCACCACCTCTCTGGCCAACCTGGGACAGGCTCTCACCACCCTCAGGGGCAATAATTTCTTCCTCATGTCTGGCCTGAATCTCCCTCCTTTGGTTTAAAACCATCACCCCTTGTCCTGTTGCAAAAGGCCTTGATAAGAAGTCTGTCCCCATCTTTCTTACATGCCCCTTTTAAGCACTGAAACACCACTTTAAGACCTCCCTGGAGACTTCTACAGGCTGAACACCCCCAACTCTCTCAACCTGTCCTCCCAGCAGAGCTGTTCCAGCCTCACATCATTCCTGGGGCTCCTCTGGCCCCTCTCCAGCAGGTCCATGTGTGTCCTGTGCTGAGGACCCCAGACCCGGAAATGCTGTCCCAAGAGCTGCAGTTCAGCTCTTCCCATGCCTATTTAAGGGAATTGATAATATCTTTGTCTCTTTAGGTGTGAAAGTGTCTCTCCTGATTAAAATTCCCTGAAGACCTACATATCCTAAGCTGATAATGATAAGCTGCTCAGGCTGACTGTATTGCTCTGCTACCCCCAGCACTGCTTTGGATGGGTAGCAGACACGAGGCGCAGACAGTCATTGCTGAGAGCTCTGCAAGACAAAACAGAAATCACAGAATCACAAAATCACAGAATGTCAGGGATTGGAAGGGACCTGGAAAGCTCATCCAGTGCAATCCCCCCATGGAGCAGGAACACCCAGCTGAGGTTCCACAGGAAGGTGTCCAGGCGGGTTTGAATGTCTGCAGAGAAGGAGACTTCACAACCTCCCTGGGCAGCCTGGGCCAGGCTCTGCCACCCTCACTGAGAAGAAGTTTCTTCTCAAATTTAAGTGGAACCTCTTGTGTTTCAGTTTGAACCCATTACCCCTTGTCCTATCATTGGTTGTCACCGAGAAGACCCTGGCTCCATCCTCATGACATTCGCCCTTTATATATTGATAAACATGAAGGAGTCACTCCTCAGTGTCCTCTTCTCCAGCTCCAGAGCCCCAGCTCCCTCAGCCTTTCCTCACACGGGAGATGCTCCACTCCCTTCAGCATCTTTGTTGCCCTGCGCTGGACTCTCTCCAGCAGTTCCCTGTCCTTCTTGAGGGCCATGGGGCAAAAAGGGAAGAGCTACATCAAGGTCTGGGGAAGTAGTGAATTTGCTGCCCTGGGAACCACCTATAGCCAGGCCAGGCTGGATGCATTTCACAGAATCCCAGAATGTCGGGGATTGGAAGGGACCTGGAAAGCTCATCCAGTCCAATCCCCCCATGGAGCAGGAACACCCAGCTGAGGTTGCACAGGAAGGTGTCCAGGCGGGTTTGAATGTCTGCAGAGAAGTTTCTTCTCAAATTTAAGTGGAACCTTTTGTGTTCCGGTTTGAACCCATGTCTTACCATTGGTTACCATTGAGAAGAGCCTGGCTCCATCCTTGTGACACTCACCCTTTATGTATTTATAAAGATTAATGAGGTCACTCCTCAGTCTCCAAACTAAAGAGACCCAGCCCCCTGGAGGAATCAGTAGAGATAGATGAAGGGTGGGTCACGAAAGTCACTTCCTAAACTGTTCTTGGCTCTGACAGGCAGGTCCCAGCTTCATTGGCCTTTGTTCCCCATTGGACACCAAGAAGTCCCAAACACGATGCAAGCCCAGACTCCAACTCTGGCCAGGCTGGTTCTCATTTGACCTTTTAAATTTATTTCAGGGTGTCTCTGTGAGGTTTGCAGTGCTCAAAAGCAGTCAAAACAGAGAGGTATGATGAGAAACCACTTCCCCAGGTTATGCCTCCTTCTCAGATGGTTTTAGTAAGGGTATGGCTATGGGGCGGGCAGCTTGCCCTTTCCTACAAGGCCTGCCAGCTGTGAAAAAGAGACACCATCCTTGCCTCTTCTATTACATTACCTTCTGCAGCTGTAACTAAAGCAGACCATGCAGTCTTACACAATAAACCACTCGAGACTGGGATACCTTTTGGTACCTTTTGCTGTGTTTTAAAGAGCATGCAACACTTCCCAAGCTGGCATCTGGATCAGCATCACCACAAGTGACTGAAATAGTGAGTTGATAATGCAGTAGGTGCAGCAAAAAGCTGTCACTTCTGCTTCTTCCCTAAGACTGTAGACATATGTGCAAGCCATGTTTTACCACACATTGAGCAATTTATGCTGTTTTTCCTGAGAACTACAGTTTGCCAAAAGATTTCATATCTGGCTGTCAGGGCAGATTTCAAAGAGAAGTGTAAACACACAGTCAGGTATTCAGCTGGTGGAGTGAAGATGCTCATCCACAGCAGTATTGATCTCTGGTTATGATCCTATCCCAGCCTCTGGGCATTTTCCTTTGGGTGCAAAGACCAAGGAGGAGTTCTCCTGGGCCAGGATGAACCTCAATACAGTAAAACACATAAGGATATGCTTAACATTTCACAACATTTTCCACATTAGCTCAGCTCCACATGTTGCAGCAGGGTTGGCAAATGTCTCCAGTTGTCTTCCTGGGATTTTCTGGTGGCTGTTCTACTCTCTGAAAGCTCCTGTGCCGTGAGAAGTAACAGAGATGGGTATGTGGGTGAGATGTGATCAAAGTGACTTGTATGTTATTCCTGGGATGCCAAGGCAGGTCCAAAGAAATGGGAGGGTACTCCAAGAGGTGAGAGAACCGGTTTCAGGGTTTCCTGTTTTGTCATAGGCTTTTTGTAAGACCAAAGGCAAATCACATCACCCACACAGCAAAGATAAGAAGCCTAGCTGCAAGACTTTAAAAGGGGAGATTTGAGTCAGCCCTAAGCAAACCACCATGTACCAATTAACAGGCTCTTCTTCTCATCTTTCATCTGTGTTTCTTCTTCTTCCTTGTGTTCACCACCATAGGCAGAAGGACACCCACATGAAAATTCCTGGTCCTGTTGCCATTTGCCAAAGCCCCGACATGGGGGAATTTAGAGCAAACTTGTCATGTCTATGACTTGCAGCGAGATGTCCTATATGTTTCTGCAGTTCACAGCCCCCAGTCGGGGGACATGGGACACGTTGGACCTTCCCTTTCATCTCAACTGACCTTAAGCAGCTCAGTGGGTGCCAAAAGTGGCTCTGGCACTCACGGGTTTATTTGTCTTCCCTCTCCCTTGGTTCTTCCAGCAGAAGATCAAAACAACCTGACATCTGGTTGCACTTTAATGCCGTGCTGGATTATGTCATGTCTTTCTTCCACAGCCTTTTATTTTCTTTATTAATCACCCCTGAGCCAACATAGCTGTCACAGGCTCTGCTCAGGCAGCGTGTACCCCACGAGAGAGCGCTCCCTCGCTGGGCAGCTGCACTTTTCCAACTGGTTAAACTGGAAGACAACTCAACTGGGGTAATTCGGTTCTTGGATTTCCCTCTAGTCCTCTGCTCACCCCCAAACCTCACCAAAGTCAGCTCCTTGCTAATCAGACATAACACACCAGCATCTGGTCTGTCAGAAGGTTTTTTTGGTTGTGTTTGTGTTTTTTGTTTGTTTGGTTGTTGCTGTTTTTCCACAAAAGGTATTTTTTATTATCCTTTTTTAATCCTTTTTAATCCTTTTATTATCCTTATTTTTTATTATCCTTTCCACGACAGGATACAAGCACTTGCAAGCGAAACAGGAGGGCACGACAAGGGAGGGGGCTTCTGTTCTCGCAGACACACAATTTACCAAGTGCAAGTGTTATTTTCTGGTTCATCATCCAGACTAAATTGCCACCAGCAGGATTTTGATCCTTAGATCAAGCTAAAATCAATGCTCGTAAAACACATTTCACTGTCCTCAGCCTTTCTTTTTCATATTTGGGGACCTCCTGTCCAAAAGAGCCTTGGTTGTTCCACTAAGCCACTGAGCACAATTTGTTTCTCCAATTAAGCAGTGAGCTGCCCTGGAGAAACGAGTGGAGAGCCTCTCTCAATGCCTCATTTTAATTAAGCTTCCCTCATGGTGAAAATCTGAGGATGACAGACAGTTCAGAGGGCTCCCCGAATGCCAGACTTATAACCACTCCTGATTTTATGTTATTCTGAGATGGGTTGGCTTTTTTTTACCCTGCTCAGATGATCACCGGGTCTCATCAAGCAATGTGCGTAAGTGTCCTTGCGTTAATGAGCAAGTCAGAGCGGCAGCCCCCCCACTTACCGCACCCTGCAGCTGCAAAGTGATGCTATAAAAACACTTAATGAAGCGTGATGCCTGAAAAACACCCAGCTCATTCCTCCAGGGAACGGGAATGTCCTCAGCCATGATTAAAGTGATGCTCAGGACTGGTGGTGGGAGGAGGAGGTTGGTGTTGCCTGCCCATTGTGCTCTGTGTTGGATAGCAGTGGAGCCTGTGGATTGATCCACCACCCTCCTGCTTTGGGAGAGGGGAAAAAAGATTGTCCTGTCCAGAGAAGCAGGGCCAAGACATAGCGGATGGCAAGGTGAAGCCTTTGCTTTAAAACTGGGGAGATAAGTGGCCCAGCAGTGGGGCTGGGGGCTGGCCCAAGGAGTGGTCTCTTTGCATGAACAGCAATGGACATGGGGTGAGAATCATAGACTCATTTTGGTTGGAAAAGACATTCAAGATCATGGAGTCCAACTATTAACACAACACTGGCAAGAAACCATGTCCCTAAGAACCTCATGTACAGGTCTGTTGAACCCCTCCAGGGATGGTGACTCCAGCACTGTCCTGGGCAGCCTGGTCCAATGCCCCACAGCCCCTTCAATGAAGAAATTGTTCCCAAGATCCAACCTCAGCCTCCCCTGGTGCAACTTGAGGCCATTTCCTCTGCTCCTGTCGCTTGTTCCTGGGGAACAGAGCCCGACCCCCCCTGGCTCCAAGCTCCTTTCAGGCAGTTCAGAGATCAGAAGGTCTCCCCTCAGCTCCTGTTCTCCAGCTGAACCCCCCAGGTCCCTCAGCCGCTCCCATCACACTTGTGCTCCAACCCCTTCCCCAGCTCCGTTCCCTTCTCTCAACTCACTCCAGCACCTCAAGGCCTTTCTTGTCATGAGGGACGCAAAACTGCCCCCAGGATTTGAGGTTTGGCCTCCCCAGGTCCCAGCACAGGGACGGTCCTCAAAAAATGCCTTGGACATTGAGTTTGTCCCTCCTTTCCTGACATACTTTGAAACTTTACTTCCTCTGAGGCCTTCAGCTGTAAGAAATCACCTCCCATCTGTGCCTAGTGTGAGACACCTCCCTTGTGGTGGCACAAGTGTGGGTTTGAGCCCTCCAGCTGATGCCAGGACATGTTTCCATCTCCACAGGGTACCCAAGCTCCCATGGCAGTTAGTGTTATTGGAGCCAGCAGGGAGCCTTGAAAGTAGTTCTGCTCCCCCCAAAACATCGGAGAATCACAGAATCGTAGAATGTCCTGAGTTGGAAGGGACCCACAAGGATCATCGGGTCCAAATCCTGTCTCTGCATAGGACAACCCCAAAATTTTCACCATGTCTCTGAGGACATTGCGCAATTGCTTTTTGAACACTGTCAGGCTTGGGGCTGTGACACCTCCCTGGGGAACCTGTTCCAGTGTCCAACACCCTCTGGGTGAAGAACCTTTTCCTAATGTCCAACTTAAACCTCCATGGCACTTTTTCCTGCCATTCCCTTGGGTCCAATCATTGGTGACCAGAAGGAGTAGCTCAAAAACTCCATTCAGGTGCAACTCTAAGTATATAATGGCATGTATGATGTCCTCTGGGTCTAACACATCAGTGTGCTGTGCTTTATGTAGGAGTTGCATGGTCTCCAGGAGCCATGCTGCCCTAAACAATCTCCTGTTCCACTAAATACATTGGTGTGGTCACACAAATCAGCACTGCCTGGTTCCCTAATGCCCTCTGAGTTTCCCAGGGTGTCCCACCTGGTCTCCTGTTGACTTTCCAAAAAAACGTAGAGGTCTCCCATAGGTTGTCATACCTATCATCAGCTCCATGCAGATGTCTCAGATACTCCAGGGCACCTCAAATGACACAAAGTGCCCCTGCACAGGTGGCTAGTCTCAACTCAGATGTGCTCCTTCCACTCTTTCAGACTGTTAAGAGGCAAGATCCAGGCCAACGGCTGGGATACCCAAATCTCTCAGGAGCATGGAAGTGCTCTGTGTGCCGATAATCTGACAATTGAGCAAATTAAACTGCACCAGCAGCTGACAGTCTCGGCAGAGCAGAGCGGTGGTCTCCATCCCACTGCCAGCAGACAGACTTTCACATCGTTAGTGTTGTAATGAGCATCCTCAGGAGATGGCTGAGCAGATTGCGGAGATGAGCTATGGGCTTGTCACTCTTCATTAGCGAGGAGAGGAGTGGGAGAACAGGAATTTTATCTCATCGTAGGTCCCAGTGGGTAGGAGGGGAAGGAGATGCGTGTTCCACATCAACGGGAGGGAGCACTGACCTGCTCAACCAAAGGTTTCTTGCGACCACTGCTCTGTCTTGTATCCACCAGCAACAGGTGCAGTGACCAGAGAGCACCAGTGAGGACTGGAACTGGGAAGGGTGGAATAGGAGGGAAACCGGCCAGAGAGGAAAATCACTGAGGGGGAAGGAGATCAAACACAGTGAACAGGCATGGGGAGACAAGAAGTGAGCAGACCAACACAGTCTTGAAGGGGAATACCAGAGAGAGCTGTCTCGGCCCCAAAAGGTCCTCCCTGTGCTGCGGCCGCGGTGCGGATGGGACATGGCAGAGCCTGTGGGTCCCTGTGTATTGTGATGCTTGTCTTTCCGGGCAGAGTGACCAGCTACAGCACTCAGATACCAAGATAAATACTAAATTTCCAGGTCCAAGGGTATAAATGAGATGTCCTTCCTGCATATTACAGCCACGAGCAGCCCAGCTATGTTCCAGAGGAATTGTCCACAAATTTTACCAAAATGACTGCAGAAAAAATTGTAAATTGCTGAGTTTTGGATGGCACAGGCTTGAACACTGAGCCCAAGGGAACTAGTTTAATTTCCTGCTCATACAGTTCATTATCTTGTCCTTTCAAAGCCAGTGGCCCCGTGTGTGCACCGTTATCAGTATTTCGTTGGCAAGGGATGGTGAGGGACTGAGATGAGGATAGTTGCCCAGAAAGAAGGGGTGTAAAAGGAAGATCTCATCACATCCCAGTTTAAGTGGATGGAAGCAGATGATGGGAGCTAACCCCCTGAGATGATGCCTCCAGTTCCAAGCATGCATGTGAATGTGGCCACCACTGTGTCTATGTAATTAGGGATGCAGTAAGAGGAGTCACTTTGGATTGGTGTTCAGCTTTGTAATCTTCCAGAGACCTCCTAGTATTCCTTGGCTAAGCCTTGCTGTCTCTCAACATCATACTTAGGCTCCATTTAACTGGTAAAACACCTTATATCTGCAATTCTCTGTCCTCCTGAGCAGGAGGAGACATGGGATGTGTCAAGGTTGGGGCGCTGGTGTCTCGTTCCCTTGTTGCCACGAGCCAGGATGTTGAAATGAACATGCCACTTCATTTAGGTGCTAAAGGAAGGGGAATAAAACACCTCCTCCCGTGCCTTGTTTCCCCATCTGTAATGTAGGGACAATACCTCCTCACCTCATGGGGGTGTTGCAAAGAAAAAAACGTGCAAATGGTGAGGCACTCCGTTGCTATGGCAACAGGAGCTATTGAATTATCACAGACGAGTGGATGGAGTCAAGTTGAAATGATAATGGAAATGTATTTGTGCCTCCTGCTCACTGTTTATACATAGGTCTTTGTTCACTGGTGTTCCCGACGTGCGTTCATCCCAGGAACAGAGCTCGGAATGTAGTCACCACTCCCTGGCCATGGGACATGGTTTCCTGCAAGGTTTTTATGTATCTTTATCAGCGTTCTTTATTTCTGAGGTCTTGTAAAATATGCAAGTCTCCTCCAGAGTCTGTTTAGCTGGAACTGGTTTGATGTAAACATCCAGTCAAGGATGGGAGTACTGACCCCTATTATTTCATTGTCTGGCAGTAAAACAGATAAATAGATGAAAAGTAAATAATTCCCCTGAGTGGACATCTGTGCTGATACTAAAGGATCTCCCAGCAAGAAATACAGAAGGGGTCATGCTTTGCAACCACTTAAGTTTTGTAGCAGGAGGACCATATCAAAGCATCTATTCTGCAGAGAACTTGTCCAGCCCTCACCCTTGAAGATGAACCCTCCAGCTGGGTAGGCATATCTGTTCACAGCATCCATCTCTTCACAAGGAAGCTTTGTTCCAGGAAAGAAGACACGCTGTTCCAGGAAAATGAACCCCTGACACCAATTCAAGCAGTGAGTAAGCAAAATCAGGCACAGCAATGAAGGACGATAAAGTTTATTGCTAGACAGGTTTCTGTTTGCACCACTGAAGTGTCAAAAAGCTGTGGATTTAAACTCACTTAGCTTAGTGACATGACTAGTTCAGTTCAGAAGGACACCAAGAGAGAGGACTAGCTGTACAATGAACAAAACTAGAGATGTTCACGAACTGTACAGCCTGGAGCTCAGCAATGTTGGCTTAGATTTCTGTGCTACATGAATGCGATGCGTGAAGCCAAACACATCAGTCTGAGGTCTTCAGGTCTTTTGGGAGGCATCAAAGACACATTGTGGCTCAGGATTCCCAGCAAACTTGAGGTTTGATTAAGAGTTAGAACATGGCACACTATAGATGTGGGGCTGCATCCCCAGCAGCGTGAGCAGCAGGTGGAGGGAGGGGATTCTGCCCCTCTGCTCCGCTCTGGTCAGACCCCCCTGCAGTGCTGGTCCAGCTCTGGGTCCTCAGCACAGGACACACATGGACCTGCTGGAGAGGGGCCAGAGGAGCCCCAGGAATGATGCGAGGCTGGAACAGCTCTGCTGGGAGGACAGGCTGAGAGAGTTGGGGTGTTCAGCTGGAAAAGAGAAGCTCTGGGGAGACCTTATTGTGACCTTTCTGGACTTAAAAGGGGCCTGTAAGAAAGATGGGGACAGACTTTTGAACAGGGCCTGTTGAAGGTCCCTTCCAACCCTAACTATTCTATGCTTCTATGATTCCATGTAGTAAATAGAGGCAGAAGACAGGAACAGAGCTGGAAGAGGGGAAGAAATTACTGTCTTGGCACTGCTGTCTTGTTTCCTTTGACAGTCTGCTGCCATAGATAACTGATGGCCGTGCTTTGAGAATATAACTTTAACAGTTGGTCTTGACAACTTATATCTACTGATCATCCTGAATTAGCCTGAAATAATGCTGCAGCATGATGTTTTGGGTGTAGAAGGGTAATCCACCTTCTGTTGGCCACCTCTCTTCCAAGCTGTGGTGTCTTTCAAGGCCTTTTTTAAAGGAAGCTCCTCCCCAGTGACTTTGAATCTCTGCAGGTCTCCCCTGCAGGTTTGAAGTGTTACAGGTAAGGTGCTGTTGTCCAGGTAGGTGGACTGATAAAGTTACTACCAGTGTGGAGGTAGGGAGTGATGCCAAGAGCAGCCATCCTGAATAGCAAGGTCCACACCAGCACCCAACCCTTCTCTCCTGCTGTCGAGAGCAGTCAAGCCCCATGTTTGCTGTCAGCTCCCCGTGGTGGGAAATGGCAGCACTGAATCCAGTTGTAGAGCTATAAACCACTCTGTATACCTCAGCCTTCGTTGTTTGATCTCCCCTGATAGCAAACTGTGCTCTCAGCCAGTTGGTCAGGGCAGTTTTTACAGATTTGCTCTAAAGTAATAGATATCAGAATCTGTTCCTGTACTTTTAAGGCTCAGCTGTGCATCATTATCTAAATTTCTTTAGGTAAAATCAGAGCAACAGTTGACTTCAAGGACCCTTGGGTAACATCCTGAGTTCACCCAGCTCGTATAACTACAGGAGGTATGGTCTACATCCATCCCAGCAGAAAAGCCCATGTCAGGGCATGGACTCTAGCACGGTTGTGCAGTTTTCCAGTCCATTTCAGTGTCAGCATGAGCTGGTGATGTGTTGTCAAACAGACGAGGCAATACCCAAGCACTCTGGAGGAAAATACAGGCCAAAGGCTGTTCTCATTAGGCAGCATGAAGGAGAACACTCAGTTCTGGGGTGAGAGAAATAAGCTATGTGTACACAGCCTAAGCAGTATTATTTGGCCTCAGCCCTAGAGCAGAGTAGATGAAGCCACAAAGTCCAAAGAGGTTCATGGAAAACCACCAAAAAGATGTCACAGCTTCCCAGAAGCCTATAGAAAACTGAAAACCTTTAGCAGAAAAGCCCAAAAGCTACAAGAACTAGAAAGTTGTATAGAATCATAGAATATTTTGATTGGAAGAGACCATCAAGACCATCGCAGTCCACCGTTAATCCAACACTGGCACTAAACCATGTCTCTAAGAACCTCATCTACATGTCTTTTAAATCCCTCCAGGGATGGTGACTCCACTACTGCCCTGGGCAGCCTGTTCCAATGCCCAACAACCCTTTCTGTGAAGAAATTTTTCTTAAGATCCAATCTAAACCTCCCCTGGCGCAACTTGAGGCCGTTTTGTATCATCCTGTTCCTTGTTCCTTGGCAGAAGAGACCAACACCCTGCATGCTACAACCCCCTTTCAGGCAGTTCTAGTGAGCAAGAAGGTCTACAAGAAGGCAGAGAAGAATCAAGGATACTCACATATGTAGGAAACAAGCACTGATTATGTTTTTTTTTTATTTTTCTTTAATAAATTTTAACCATTTATCATTGTTTAAAGTGGGTCACCTCTCTAGACAGCATGCCCCATGCTGAGTCTTGTGTTACAGGCAGCGAAAACTTCTACAGCAATTTGTTATGAAGTGAACACTTCTGCTTAACTTCTAGGCAGCATAGATCTCCATATATGTCTGTAATACATGCAGAGAATCATTAAATTTTTATTGCGCAATTCTGGAGGGAAAAAAAAAAAGGCAACAAACCAACCCCTGAAAACAATGCTAGCAAGCAAAATTTTGAATATAAATGGGGTCTGTTTACCTCATGTTTGATATTTTGGCTAGAGATGAAACAGAGGTGTTTTGGAGCTGTTTACCCAAGATAAAATTAAAAGAAGCTTGTCTGAGAGACAAAAGGTGAAATCTCAGAGGTCTTTGTCAACACGCTTGATGGATAAATTTCCAGATGTTTAAAATAAGCCTCAAGATATCTGATGGCTACAGTTCTATTATAACATCACCAACAATATTAGAAAGCCTCATCAGTTTTGGTCTGATGCATTTTCCTACTGATAATGGGAGAAGAAATACAGCATAACAGCAGTAACAAATAATAGAGATGAAAACACACAGAAGCAACTGGAGCTCACATCAAGTATTGTGCAATGTGAAGGTTCGGCTTGATTGGATTTGGCTTTGTGGCTTGGCCCATTATAAAGAGAGGGATTGTTTGCAAAGCTTCAGGGTGGGATTAGATTCCCAATACTCTTCAAAGTCTGAGGGATGCTTGGATGGAGAGCAAAGGTTTGGGCTATTTGCTAAATAATAATCACAGCAGCTTCTGGTTGCCATGTTTAACCCACATATTTCCTTGGAAACAAAAACACAGCAGAAGCTTTTGCCAAGCGGGACGAAGCAGATTTTAAATCAAAATCAAAATGTAAATGACAACAATCAGTTGGAGGGGAAGAGACTTACCAAAATCCCAGTTAAGTAATCTAGAGGTGAATTTATTCACTCGGGCTGCTTTTTGGATTATGATCTGTACAACCATGAGCAACGCAGAGGAGGAGAGGATTATTCATTATGTGGTGATGAAGGAACTTCTTCAGAAGTTCCTGATGCCAGGTTTAAAAGGAGCAGCAATGACATGCTTCTTTTTCACTCGGCGCATGGCAATTTGCTTCTAGATGGCATCCAAAAACATATGTCCACGGCAACCATGCAGAAAGTGTAGCCTATATTAAATCTCTAGCCCAGGAAGTCTCTAAATCTCTTGCTACTAAAAGATGAGAAGGTCTGTTACGATATATTAACTTTATCTTTGTCCACTACACCTTTTCCTACAGGTCATCAATTGACATGTCAGAGACAAGACATTCTGACCCAGAAAAAACATTCTTGCATTTTATTTCAAGTTTTCAAGTTTACCTAATTCACAGATCTTTTTGTCTAAATAGTTACTATAATATTAATAAATTAAACTTTTTTAGCTGGGATAAAAACATACGCCTGATGAATACTATGTCTCAAGAGCTGTCATTCCAGCCAATATGTGTCATTCTGTGTCACGGTAGTTATGTCTGAAAACTCCGCCAAAATGAAATAGTTGGGAAGATATGACCCTTGTGAGGGCTCGCCAAGACCCGGAAAGACGAATCTGTGGTTAACAGATGTAGCAATGATCTTGCTAATTACTGGCTTCCTTTGTGAGTCTGATTCCACAATGCAGTTCATACTTTAAAACAAATCGAGCTAACGTAGTAGGAAAGAAACAATGAGCAGGCATGTCTTCAGTTTTCATCAAAAACGACATATTGGTGTGACTGGCAGATGATTAATCAAACCAGGTTCTCGTTCACTCTTCTAGACCACCACATCCCCAAATGAACCCACACAATCCTCACTTCTGCCTTTTTAGATTGTCTGCCAATAAATTATTATTTTGCACACCAAGGTGTCTTGTATCCAATTACAGACTGGCGTAATTAGTGATTGTTACTAATGATGGCCAAATGTTTACAGCAGGAAATCCAGGAACAAAATTACATGCTTTGCAGCAAAATGGCCACAGGATATTCTGAGCCTGATGGTCCCCCCAGCCTGGTATGGCTAGTGCATAATGTTCTCTGTAGCTCACAGAACACACAGGACAAAGTGGGCTATTAGAATCACAGAATCACAGAATGGCTGGGTTGGAAGGGACCTCTGGAGACCTTCTAGTCATAGGAGAATCATTTTGGTTGGAAGAGACCCTCAAGATCATCAAGTCCGACCCAACGCTGGCACTAAACCATGTCCCTAAGAACGTCATCTCTACATCCTTTGAACCCTTCCAAGGATGGTGACTCCACCACTGCCCTGGGCAGCCTGTTCTAATGCCCAACAACCCCTTCCATGAAGAAATTATTCCTAATAGCCAATCTAAACCTTCCCTAGAATATCTTGTTGTGCAGCAAAATACAGTCAACCAAGGCACAGGTTCAGCACAATTCTAGACTAGAATTACAACTATTGGCACTGCTGGGAGTTGTGTTGGTTGCTTTCAGGCTTTGCTGCTCTCTCAAGCTGTTTTGTTTGTACAAGATGGGTGCACAGTACTTGCTCCAACCCATTTCTAACTGAAGAGGACTTAGATCTCCCTCAGCCCTACCTAGGTGAATCTGTGATGACTCGACTCGCTGTGTGACAGACCCTGGATGTCTCCTGAAGACATCAGGTTTAGTTCTCAGTGTACCAACGAGGGTGGTGGCTCTTTTAGGCACTCAACTTTGCTACAGGTGCCTTGGCTGATGGAGGAAGGGTCTTCACACATGCCCTTCTTGTGAGACAGCAGCCTGAGTACCTGAATGCTCAAAGCTCAAAGCTGACCAAATCACACCCAGTGACAACCAGCCCCAGTGATTGTGCAGATTTCCTGAGGTTAAATAACATCTTACAATATCAGAAGCTAACCAAGAATCCTGATTTTGTGATGGGCTTACCATTCAGTCTCTCACCCACCTCACCTAAGAATGCTGCCTCAGCCATGGGGACACCAAATTACACTGAAGACATGGTGGATCAGGTACACTGTCCTAGCAATGTGACCACTATAAGCCATATAACCCTCTGCATGGCAGCTCCTCAGCTTCCTTGGGGAGTAACATGGAATCATTTGGCCTTTCAGAAATTACAGAGCCAAGTGTCTCTGTTCTTAAGTAGCTTCTTTGACACTGGTTTCCAAATGGAGAAGACTTTGTGTGGCTTAGTTTCTTCCTAAGGGAGGAGTCTGTTTTTCAGGAGGTAGAAAATGAATAGCATTCCAAAATAATTTGGTTTTTATATGACCATCAGGGACATCTGTAGTTACCACCTTTAATCCCAACAGGTGTGAGAAGGAATATTAAATCTCACGTATAAACCTCTGCCTATTAGACCATGTTTACATCACAGTCCAAAATTATCAAAGACCTGAGTTAGTAAGTCCATGCCCAGTCCAGATCAGTGGAGACTGGATCCAAAAACTGCGAACATCTGTATTTGCACATGGATGGTTGGGAGTTGCTTGGCCCCACTGCTGGGAATACATCACTGAGGTTCCTACAAATAATCATGGTTCCTGATGCTGCTCTAAAGTTTCTCACTGTTGCAGCTCTGGGGTTTGCACAGATGTGTTTACAGCTGCACAATCATCTCTCCTAAGGCACCTGATGAAAACATTCTGCCCAAACAGATGATTTTTCATCTAATAACGTAACTGGCTCTGTGTTTCATCGAACATCTCTTGGGTTAAGGAGAAGTCTGATTCAGGCCAGAAACACTGAGTCCAACTAACACCAAGGGAAAGAGTCTGGGGACAGGAGAGAAGGACTTAAGCACTTCCCTCAACAAGGCTGCCAATAAACACGTGAAATCAGATTTTCCCATTTCAACCCAGCATGTGACACCTGCGCCTACACCCCTGGTAGAGGCAAGATCTGAGATGACAGAGCAAACATATTGCATCGGCTGTGCTTTTGAAGAACTCCCTGCTGGTTCTTCCCATTAATGTGGCACTCAAAGAAAACGTTTCTGCATTTCTGTAGATAAGGAGTGACTTATCTGCCAGTTTTGGTTCAGGAAGATGTAGAGGTACCTGGGGGACTAGTAACATGACTGAAATGTATCCCTCTGAAACATACCTTCTTTCCAAGGAAGAACTCCCCATCACATCATTTCTGCTACCTTGACATCCCTGTTGGCCATTGCCCTTTATGATGCTGAGAGAGATTCCTGGAAACAATGTGGGGCTGTCTAGGGACAATGCTGTGAAATGTCACCATCTATTGGTTACATCACCTGCCCAGTCTTATTTTTTGGAATGTGATCCTGTTGCTCCACCCCATGCAGGTAGAGGTCTCAATGCAAACACCTTCAGATTCTTCCAGACCTTAATACAGACCTTATTTAATGTTTATTTTCCTTTGCACTGAAATGAGAACAAAATTTCAAGATTTGAAGGCAATTGTTAGAGGGAATTGGAAATGAGTTTTTGGAAAATGTATTCTCAGCTTCTCATTATCTGATGCATTTTGCAAAGCACTTTTCTAGCATTATTGCCTGGAAAGTTTAGATAGAAATAGGTCCCCTGTTACTGGGGATTTCATCTCCTCCTGTTCAGCATCAGATGTCATACGTGGTTACTACAGCAGTGTTTTTTTGATGTTTGCAGGCTGAAGATGGCAATGCACAGCAGGACATAATCAAAAGCAATAAAAATGTTGTTCGTCCTAGTTTCCTGGGGAAATGAGTACCATGCATCCATGCCACCTTTGTGATTGCCTCCCTGTGTCTTTTCCTGCCTAAGCGTTCCATCCCCTTCTTTTTTTTCCCCCAGGTATTTCTGAACATGTTGTCCAATTTTGATCACTTTTGACAGAAAGGTGAAGACCTCAGAGGTGTTCTACAGCTAAAGATTTTCTGCTCATAGTCAACAGAAAAAACCTTTAATGGTTGGTTGTCCAGACAGAAAGTCTGTAGCAAACTTGAACCCTTACTAGACATTACAGGATCAACTGCAAGACGCGGACCCATAGGCAGGTTTTGGTAACTCCAGTGCTCAGAGCATCATATGTTAAAATGAGCCATCACTGTAATAAATAGGGGTGAGGGAAGGAAGGACAGAAATACTAGGAGGTCTTGACTTCACTGGGAAAATGGTATGTACAAGTTAATTCACGTCAGGCAAAATTCAGTAATTTGCTGACACACTTCCACATTTTGTGTAAGGGCCATTTTTTTTTTTTATATTAAGCCATTAAAGAGGAAACAAAACTGGACTTGGAGGTGTGTGGAGGACCTTTCACTCATTGCTTGTTATCAGCATCATGTTAGTTGTAACAAATCGCTGCCATTCTGAGAGAGATGTGGTATAAAGCATAAAACTGACAACTTAGGCTTTGGGCAAAAGGCAAGAGGTAAATACTACAGGGAAGGAGGATATTATCTTAGAATCATAGAATAATTCTGGTTGGAAGAGATCTTGGACCTGCCCTGGCCACCAATAAGTGGGTAGTTTATTACTCCTGTAAAGTAATTACTCTTTGAGACTCTGATTAGACTTTTACAGAGCAAGTTGATATCTACCTCCAAGGCAGAAGTAATTTCTTGTCTGCTGGTCTCAGTACATGGCATAGAGATTAACGCCAGCCTTCAGAGATGGTGGTGAGTTTTACTATCAATGAGCCATTTGTAGGGCATGTGTGGACCTGTGAAGGTGGATATTCCTGTTGCATCTCTGTCTCTTGAGAGTATCATGTTGCTGCTCTTCTTACCCCATGCATCAGGTCACAGACAGAAGAAACGGAGGTCACGTAGCAGAACGGTGTCCATAGGGACTGTTCTTTCTAACATCAACCCTTTAAGCCCTCTCTGAGCACCCTTCTGGGACAGGACACCCCCTTGTCATGGCTTTTGCCTGCTCTGTGACCCCACAGACTAGTTTAGATCCTCAGATAGCCCTTTCTTTGTGTCCATGTGGCATCACTCATCTCTTAGGAATGTTCAACAACATTTTGTCAACCCGCTCCAAGCAGCTGCAGGGCCACAAAGGTTTATGAGGCATCTGAAGTGGGTCATTCTAGTGCTTGTATCTGCAATGCCAGCCTGAGTCCTCCTTCATTAATCCTGGCGTATCTCTGGCCCTGGCTTTTCCTGCTCATACAAGGCATCTGTTATTTAGTGTTTTGATTTAACCCCTCCCAACAGAACACCACAAGGCCTTCTGGAGCTCTTTGACATTTTCGTGCTCCAGGATAACTCAGCAATGACAAGTCCCACCCAGGAGACATGACTGCACGCTACAAAAGGAGGGGTTGTCGAGAAGTGCTTGATGCAATTTTACTGACTAAGTAGGACACGGCAAAGCATCTCAGAGGAAATTAAAGAGGAAACATTTCCAACCAAGAAGTCTTGTTCAATGTGATGGTGAGAGTGTGTCATCAGCTTTTTTAAATTTCCTTTTCTGACACTTCTGAAGAGCTTGCACGAAACTTTTCTTCTCTCCCAAGAAACCTCCTAAGAGATCATTTCTAGGAAAATGCCTAAGCGTGGTGCCTCAAATCTCTGCCACACAACCTGTACTAGCCCTGGGCTGCAGTGGGGGAACTGCAGGAGGGAAATGAGGCACCAAAGTTGCAGCTTTAACAGACTGACTTGTAGTAATTAGCCCCAGGCCATCTCCTACACGTTGAAGCACAGAAGCAGAGGTTCACTGTACTTCTTTGCCCATCTTTCACACAAAGTAGATGTGATTTCTTCAGATTCACCCTGCAGTAGAAAAGCAGTGTGGATCCAGGTCTTTAGAACTCAAATTTCTTGTGCAGTCCACCATTGCTTTAAGAGGCGTCAGGGACTCTGATCAGTACAGCTTCTTATTTTCTGAGGTTGTTTAAACACCCACAACATGGACCAGAAGAACATCCTGGATCGAAGAACTCTTGACCATCTCCTGTGGCACAGGAGGGATGGAAGGTGGGATTTTCAGGCTCACAGTTCCCTGCTGTGGAAGAGCAAAGCTTTTGGGCTGAATTTCTGTCCACCCTTATATTGCAGCATGTAACCACTCCGGAGCAGTCATCTCCATCCTGTGCACCCTGCAGACATCCTGCAGACCCACCAGGATCAGAGTTCATCACAGTTACCTCCTAACACTTTCCCAGGCTCTCATTCATGTTCCTGACACATTCCTCTGACAGCCAGGCTCAGGGATTTGTCTCCAGGTAGATGTTTATAGCAGAGCGCTTTGAGGAAACTGGTTTACCATCTGTCTGTGTCTACCTGTGGCAGCTTAATGGAGAGTAATGATCCTCCATGAACCCTCTAAATGAAAGCCATTAACTGAACTGATGAGAGAAATTGAATTATTGTCTCACTCAATACTTCCAATTTACCTGCCGGTTCGTCTTGACCAAGACATTGTGAACACGGACATAGTCTCTGTCAGTCACAGGTCACAGGCCAGCAGAAGGATTCGTCTCTTTGGCTCCCCAAGAAAGTTAAAATGTGCTGGCAAAGTCATCCCAGTCGCTGTTGGCATTTTATAACTCAATTTCCATCTTTGTAGTCTGAATTAGTTTGAGATTTTAGTTTGTTTATTTCTTTGTTTATTTGGTTTGTGGTTGGTTGGGGGTTCTTGTGGGTTGTGTTTGTTTTTTTGGGTTTTTTTTTAGAATTTTTTAAAATGTTTTTTCTTGTGGTTTCCACTGAGAGCAGATGTGTCCATGAGCTGCTTTCCCCCAACCCAAGCCTCCCCCTACCTGTGGCTGGGACCATGCAGCAAGTGCAATAGCAATGGTCACAGACCCATGGGGTGAATGCATGCCATCTTTTCAGAGACAGCCTGAGGCTTCCATGGAGACCCAATTTATTGTCTGTACAAACACTAAACATGAAAATACAGAGATAAACATAAGCTTCAAGGATGTGTACCAGCAAGAGACCCTCAGCATTCTCAACACTTATCATGTCCTCAGTCCACTTGCGGGCAGCACAGCAGATTGGAAAGAAGAAATTCCCTGTAAATTTTCCAGTTTGAGGTAATATCTGATATATTAGCATCCCTAAAACTGGAGTACTCTCCAACCAATTTGACGGTTTAAAGAACACGGCTGCTTTGTGACCACTTGCTGCAAAATGCAGGACTTAGAGTAACTCACCAATGTGTTAGAAGTTGTGTATTTTTTTTCTTACTCATAATGCATCCAACTATGAAAAGGGGACGTTTTGTCCTTGATGGTGTTTGATGAAGTAGATTTAATCAGACAGGACATTGGCCCTGGTAGCATCATGTTAGCCCATCTATTATTCAGCTTTTCTATCTGCTGGTCCCTAGATGGATTGGTGTGTCTCCCAGATGTTCTTCCCTGTTCATGCGATGTATTTTTGTTTTCGTGGTCGATAACCTTGCGCTTGGTGTGTGCAAATCTAATTATCTTTTAGTCTAAGAGAAAATGTCAGCTTGCGTGTATCTTCAGGAATGATGGATATCCTATGTCTGGAAATAGCAAAGCCACAAATTGGAACTATCTACAGGTATGAAGTTAACACAGTCTTTTCACAAAATAATAAATAAATAGACAAAACAAAACAAAACAACAACACACCTGTATTATTTGCTTCTGCAAAACTGCAGCAATAAATAGAAAATGGCAGTAAAGAAGGAGAGAATAGCATCCAGAGGATCTGAGCAGGGAACACAAAGATGAAATCTCTGGTTTACCTCCTGTTGGTTCTTGTTCTGTGATCTTGGTAAAAGCTCATTTTAATGATCTCTTTCCTGTGCTGGCACTGTCCTCACTCTTTCTCCTCACCTTTCATTCTGAATGCTTGCTGACTCTCTTCTGCTCCTCCTATCCTCCTAAAAATGTATGGACCCCTATCAAAAAACGGCCATCAGCCCTCAAATATCATATTTTGCACCGCTGCCTGTCTCCATCAGTTGTACGCTATCCTAGCCCAACCAAGACCTGCTGGGACTGCTTGTGTACTTTAAGCATATGTGGAGGTTCTTGCAAAATTTGGAGCTGACGCCATCAGGAAACACAAGGTAGACACCCCAAAACTCTGGACACACAAAGCCTTCAACAATCTCAGCCTGCTTTCCCAAAAACTGCACAGAGCTCCCTGAAGCCAAAATTTTAATTAAGTTTTATTTAGGGAAACTGTGATTTATTCTTTTTTTTTTTTTGGTGTTATCTCTTTCTACAGATTTTCTGATACTATGGTGGCTGGAAAGGCTCTTGCTAACAGCTTATGCTGGAAAATGCACTATATACAAAATATGATGCTGTTGACAGAACTTACAGATGACTGAAGCACACCAACAGTAGCAAACAGCTGGTGTTAGTCGCAATGCAAATTAGTTTTCCATGGTAGGCAGGAAGGCACAAATAACCATCCCAAAACATAGCAATAAAGACCTACTTCTGTAATTTAGGTTCCTATACAACTCCAGGACATAGAGCCTCCTGACCATATGGGAATGTTGTGCTGGAAACAACAGCTGAGCTATGACTCCTTTGGATCCAGGGTTCCTGCATTAGTTCCTATAATTAGGATGAGGCTAAATGAGTAAAACTGAATGACAACAGGTCTACCGAGCACGGATCTTTTATTTACTGCCTCGAAGCAAGCGTGTTCAATTTTCATTGGCCTTTTTGGTTCAGATGCCATTGGAATGCAGTGCCGGACCCTAATTATAGACATCTGCGATTAATGCATTTTGCAGCTGTTGTGCTATAACAGGCAGGGAGAAGCTCGGAGAGCAGCCAGCATTTTCACAGGGTGTTGGATGCTGATCTCCAGGTCTCCGCTTGGTTCAGAGCCCAGGGGTTGCAGCTGCTCCGGTTGAGAACCAGGCAGCACCCTTGGGAGAGCAAGTCCCATGGTGTAGCCCAGTGCTTGTAGAAAGATGAGCTATACCTGGAATAAGAAGGTGACTCCAGTTTTCTACACCTATGGCCAAGGGAGGTTCCTCCCCTGGGGCCAAATAAACGATGCAAATATCTCCAGAAGCTGCAGAGTTGTGGAGAGGAGAAATTTAGCCTCAAGTAAGAAGGCAGAAGATGGACAGATGCCAGGAAACAGACAGACAGACATATTGCAAAAATAAAGAAAGGCCCTGGGGGTCATCTCACACTGGTTGGTTCGTGTCCCATCACCATGGTCAGATGGCAAACCCCATGTGGCAGAAATGACAGTTCATGTCACATAGAATCATAGAATCATGGAATAGTTTGGATTGGAAAACACCTTCAAAGCTCATCCGGTGCCACCCCTGCCATGAGTAGGGACATCTTCACCAGCTCAGGTTGCTCAGAGCCCTGTCCAGCCTGGCCTGGGATGTCTCCAGGGATGGGGCATCCACCACCTCTCTGGCCAACCTGGGCCAGGCTCTCACCACCCTCATTGTAAAATATAGATAGAGATACTCTCTGTTAGGTCAGTGATGGTGCTGAGATACCTCATGCCTTGCCTGTCACCTCCATCTATCTTCTATCTCAGGTTTTCTCTTCTTTTGTCCTCACAGATGTCACACTTCAAACATTCCTGGCTCTCCAGGGACTCTGGAAGTGGTGATGCCTCTCATGTGCAAGTACATCTGCAGGGTTAGAAATATGTGCTAGCTATAAATAGTGAGATAACAACCTGAAAATAAACTGAAGGGCCGGGCTGTAATGGCAGGGGGCTGTCGCTATGTGTGGGAGATGTTGCTATTCCTTGTCCAGGAACGGTGGCCGCGAGCCATTCATGGAGAGAATCCAAATCTCTCTGTGTGCAGATGAGGAAGAATTCAAGCTCAGTCCCCACTCTCCACAGCCCCTGCTATTTCTATCTTCCTTTTGTGTGTGTGTGTTTTAAATACATATGATCTTTAAATAGTCATGGCTTCAGATAGTGGTTTTCAAATAAATCCAAGTGATGGACTGTGGTCTCCTGGCTTTCGAGTCCAGACTGCCAGTGACTGAGCACCCTGAGGCAGGGTCTGGCCTCTCATTACAGCTTTGGTCCTCAGATCCAGCTGGATCAAAAACAAGATCCTCGCGATACAGCACCTGAATTATTTGGTGCTGGACTTTGTTTCGATTTGAGTGGCTGCACTGTTCCACATTTCTGCCCAGAGAGATGATGAGCATCACTTGGGTGACGCACATCCCTGTTCTTCAGGGCATTTGGAACGGACTCAGTCGCAAAAAACTCCAGACAGCATGGTGCCCAGGTGGTGGCAATGGGCAAGGAACAGGGCACAAACACATACGGTGAATTAGAGTGCTGGTGGTGTTTTACAATTTGGATGAGGAACGTCCCATCCTCCATCAACTTTAACCTGGTTGTAACTACTGGTTGTTGTAGGGCTACAAAGTTGGTGAAGGATTTGGAGGGGAAGCCGTATGAGGAGCAGCTGAAGTCACTGCGTTCATTCATCCTGGAGGAGACTGAGAGAAGACCTAATGGTAGCTACAGCTTCATCACAGGGGCAGCAGGAGGAGCAGGCACCAAACTCTTCTCTTTAGTGACCAGTGACAGAACCCGAGGGAATGGCAGGAAGATGTGCCAGGGGAGGTTCAGGTTGGACATGAGGAAAAGGTTCTTCACCCAGAGGGTGCTGGACACTGGAACAGGCTCCCCAGGGAGGTGTCACAGCCCCAAGCCTGACAGTGTTCAAGAAGAGACTGGACAACGTCCTCAGACACACGGTGTGAACTGTGGGGTTGTCCTGTGCAGGGACAGGAGTTGGACTCCACGATCCTTGTGGGTCCCTTCCAACTCAGGACATTCTATGATTCTATGGTTCTAAATGCCAGTTTACCCTGAAATAAGACTTCATCTGGAGAAACCTCCTCTGCCAGGAAGAACCAATCTGTTTATAACAGATGTGACATCTGTACTCTTGATTTAAAACTGAGGTTGTTAAACAGACCAGGTCTGAGTCTTTTCTCAGTCAGCCAAATTTTGCAACTATAAAACAGGGACAAGAGAGAACAAGGACCAATAGTTCCTTGAAAGCAAAACCACTTTTCTGCCAGACTTCATCTGAGTCACAGGGCCGGCATGCTTCCTCCTGTGAGCATCCTGGCTTAATCAGCCACTGAAAACACATTCAAAACAAAAAGGTGGCTCATCCTCTCTATTAGCTTTGCTAGCCAGGTCATTGAGTGATACAGGATCTGAATTAAAGCATGGGTGCTGGCTTTAAGAGCTCCAAAACTTTGCAGCTGTTAAAAAAATTTGCAGCTCTGCATGCTGAAGGGTGGAGTATCTAATTTTGTGGACAGAGCATCTTGCTGACTGATCTCAAAATGAGTGTTACCACATGCAGTGCTTTCCAACATGATGATGTGCCCAGCTCCCCATGTACCAAGTACACTGAGTTGACGCATCTTCCTCTGATATGACCATTCTTGACCATGGCTAGACGCAGGATTTGGACTGGAGCAATATGCATAAACTGTTCAGGACTGGCTGTTTGACTTGTTTTGGCTGTGTCCCCCCAGGGCTGATTCAGCAGTCGGGTTCCTCCAGACTTGGGAGCGCACCCTCCAGTGAAGTAACGCAAGTCTCCCCGCTAGGGTGGGGTGAACACGTATTTTTCAGACGATAGCTAAGCAAACGCAGTCCTCTGGTAATTTATAAAACAGGGATGGAGCAAGAAGTCCTGAAATTCTTGCCTTCTGGCAGAGATATGCAATAGCATTATGCTGTGTAACTTTATATGTCAAAGCACGCCTTGGCCCAGCTTCCCTGTGGGGATAACTTTTAAGGATGGTGTGAGAAACTCTCAGCTGCCAGCAGCCAGGGGAGGACACTGAGGTTCAGCATCTTTTCCACATAAGGTCCATGAGAACAGACATGTGCCTGACCAGCTGCACATTAGTTCCTCTCCGTGAGCAGAAGCCTGGTTCTCCAGCGCACAAGGACAAGTACGTGCCTGAGGGAGCAAACAGCTCGTTCCTGTTACACTGGCAGATGAAAGCAAGTCCAGTCAGTCCCACCAGTACGTCCCTTTTCCTCACATATCCACCACTTAGCGGGAACAGACATTTCCTTCACTTCGGAAGTGGAAAAGTCTTAGTTTTAAATCATTGCTTCCTAGAAATGAGTAGATGACAGAATCATAGAATGATAGAATAGTTTGGGTTGGAAGGGACCTTCAAAGCTCATCCAGTGCCACCCCTGCCATGAGCAGGGACATCTTCACCAGCTCAGGTTGCTCAGAGCCCCATCCAGCCTGGTCTGGGATGTCTCCAGGGATGGTTCATCCACCACCTCTCTGGACAACCTGGGACAGGCTCTCACCACCCTCAGGGGCAACAATTTCTTCCTCCTGTCTGGCCTGAATCTCTGTTTTTTTAATTTAAAACCATTACCACTTGTCCTATTGTAACATGCTCTGCTAAGAAATTATTCGCATCACCTCCTTTCCAGGATGGGCACAGCCTTGTGCTCAGCTTGCAGAGAAAATTATTATCATAAACAATCAGATGCCACAGTACAAGACCACACTTTCCTCTGGCCATTATAAACAGGATAATTAACACCCCTGCAGCCACTACTTGCAAGACAAAGGCATTGTTTTTTTTGCATAATACAGGTTTCAACACACATGATGATTGCAATATATTGCATCCCCCTGCCCAAGCAAGTTGCATTGCTGCCATTGACCCTCTGCTAAGGGAGTTTTGCCACCTCGATCCTGCTACAATAGTGAGCACACTGGAGCCTGCGATGACCAATGCAGTTGCAGACAACATGGGTGTCATTAGGCAACCCCTACTGCAGTCCTTTCAAAGAGAGCAGAGTGCCTCTAGCAAAGGCTGAACTGATGATGTTACACATTTGCAAAGCAGGATTTGAGAGGAGTGTGTTTAATCAAAGAAGAGTTTAGATTCATCTGGTTGTAGGGGTCTATCAGACTAGCCTGGCTAATGCACAAGAGTTTTCCATAGCCATTGGCTCCGAAGGGAATAAGGGGCCATGATTCACTCTCAGCACTTTGCACTGATTGCCCCAACCTCTCTGAAGTCCTCCACAGAGAGACATTTCAGTGCAAGCCCAAAGAGGAGGTTTTGAACTCCTACCTACTGATCCCATATTAGAGCCTCCTAGCTCCTCAGAGCTTATTTGCTCATGAGCAGGGACAATGAAGGTGACACCTTTCTTGCCACTTGCTTTCAGCCACAACACTCTCTGGTGGGGCAGCAACATCTCGCTCATGGGGCTGAAGGGGTTTGCAGCTCAGAAGAAGGGGTGAGTGACCTGAAGAGGTGTGAAGGTGATTCAAGTCCTCGGCTGACCCTGTTCTGTCCAGGTATGCTTCTTGCAGCCCCAAGCAAACCTGCTCAGCGCATCATCTTGTTCATCTTGACCACCTTGGAACAGGCTCCCCAGGGAGGTATCACGGCCCCAAGCCTGACAGTGTTCAAGAAGCGTTTGGACAACGCCCTCAGACACACGGTGTGAACTGCGGGGTTGTCCTGTGCAGGGACAGGAGTTGGACTCCATGATCCTTGTGGGTCCCTTCCAACTCAGGACATTCTATGATTCTGTGGTCTTGACCTAGATTGCAGTTCTGGGGTCACCACCTCCTTATCACGAGATTATCGATGCCTCACTGAGCTTGTTGGCATGGCTGGAGACAGGCAGGATGAAGCTGGTCTGCCAGGATTTGGCAACTTTTGAGCATCTCTAACCCAAAAGCCACACATAGACTGCTGTGCCATATCATGAGAGCAAAATATCAGGGGCATGATCCAGCTGTAGTGCCCCATCCCTGCCTCTGATCTGGTCCTTCTTCTGTCCAGAGAGCTCAACATGGACACATTGGCTTCATCCCTGTCTCCATACTACACATAGATATATTCAGAGTCACTAATTAAGGTTTAATGCTGAATACCAGGGCAGAAGATCTCTTTCTGGTGTCTTTTCATCTCTTCATGCTCTGGTTTCTTTTCTGTCAAACAGGGAATGAATCACCCTTCCCTCTTCCACTGGAGGACTGCAAGGGATAATAAGGCAGTGTGTGTAGGGCATGTCAAAGCTTCCAGCTGAAAATCCTCTCTCTCAGCTCCTGTAGATCTGCACCCCCTGCTCTACAGACATACTATGAAGAGATGCATCAACGCAGAAATGGAGACATCAGGCCCCCAGCATGATGTGGCATTGGAAATCCTCTCCTGAGGGCTCAGCTTGCTTTTCTTAGAGGAGAATACCCGCTCCACTCAGTTAAATAACTCCTGCTACCTAATGCTGCAGAGGTTTGAAAGCAAACCCCCACTTCTCCCTCCTCAGGTCTCAGGTCCTGTGTTGCTGGGGGCCGCTCCAGTGTCTCATTAGGTTTCTTTTATTAAGGCTTGATGCACAATGAGGGACTTTGTAGTGAAGTGATGGAGGGCAGCCAGTTAATGTGGGACTCTTTGTCCCTGATTTTGTAAGATCTGGTATTGTGAAAGCCTTTGACATGCCCACCAACACAAATATAAAGGCAATTTAATGACATATTACTTTTAATTGGGGGTGTGGAGGGGGAAAATAAAGAACAAAGTGCCTGGCTGAATTGGTGCCAGAGGTCTCAGGTGGGAATTTATTGTAGCTGCTCCTGAGACTGCCAAGTGCCCATAGCAACATATTGTGTAGGAACCCAGCATCCACCAGGGAGGTTATTAAAGGTGCAGAGATGAAGGCAGAAGAGGGTTGAATGGGTTGGGGCAGGAATAAAAACTCCAGGTGGGCTCGAATTCATACAAGAAGCTTTTAGGGGAATTCTGTAGCACACGAGAGCAGGTTATGGAGAGGCAGATATTTTGATGCTCCCTCAGTGAATGCTTGGTCTGCAAAAAGCATTAAGCACCTGCCTCTAAAATAAATGTCTCTTCCACAGTATAAAACTGAGCAGCACAAAATCACCACTGATCTTATGTTGGCCAACATGTAAGGTGCCAAAAGCTGTGAATTCAGCTCTTGACTTTGGTTATGCCCTGCCTGGATTAAGACTTGAGATGGGGAACATAGGATATAATTTGGAAAATCCAGTTGGATGCTCAGAATTCCCTCTTCCAGCCCTAAAACTTGCAGTCCTGCAAGTGACTGAGCACTGTGGTGTCTTCTTAGAGGCACAGCAGCAGGTAGAGGAGAATTTTCTCATAATATGCAAAAAGAAGCACAGCCTTTTTTCCAAGGGAGCTTTGTGCTGACAGTGAGCTTTGTGGGACTGGAGGTGGTGATGTCGGGAGATTCCCAAGAAAGCAATATGTGTCTCCCCAGTGCTTCTTGAAACAGAGCTGGTTGATAGGTGTGAAATGAGCTTTACATGCCTAAAAGGAAGTATGAAGTGTATTGGATGAGGTAAAGGAAAAAAATATATATTTAATGCCTGCTTCCCCCACATCCCCTAAAAAAAAAGAAATTTCCTGTGACTTCAAGCCTGGGAAAGGAAAACTTTCAAACAATCTTCCTGGGAGGTCCTGATGAAACAGGGCTGTCAGAGAAGGCAGCCAGCCACCCTTCTGATTTGAAATCCAGCTAATTAGCTCTGAATCACGGTGCTCCAGATCTGAGCAGGGCACGAAGCTGCTGGGTTTGATATTTCCAGGCCTGTCATCCCGCGCATTTAAAGAGAAACGAGCTCCATCGCAGTGAGGGAGCAGCGGGCTTAATGAGGCACCCTGGGGTAGTTTGGCAGAGCTGGGGAAAGAGACCTCCTTGATGGCAAAGCCCTCCTCATCCGGCCTCCTGATGGGAGTCTGGGATGCAGAGCCGTGCTAACAGAGGGGTAATTCCTCCTCCACCCTCCCGAGGCCCTTGTGGGGATTTATGAAGGCTGGAAGTAGATGGTAAGAAGGAAGAGGAGAAGCAGTCTTCTGAAGGAGCACAACTGCAGAGCCTGTTTTGGAGCAGCAGCCTCTTCCCAGCACCCCAGGGGTTTGAGCTGCAAAAGGATGCGATGTCATGGTCTTTTAGGGAGGCAAAGCCAGGTGCAGATGTTGTCCCTGTTTCTTGTGCTGGGCTTGGGATAGCATCAGCTCCATTGGAGGGGTCCAGAGGAGCCACAGAAATGATGCGAGGCTGGAACAGCTCTGCTGGGAGGACAGGCTGAGAGAGTTGGGGTGTTCAGCTGGAGAAGAGAAGCTCCAGGGAGACCTTAGTGTGGCCTTTCTGGACTTAAAAGGGGCTGACGAGAAAGACAGGGACAGACTTTTGAGCAGGGCCTGTTGTGATAGGACAAGGAGTGATGGTTTTAAACTAAAGTAGGGAGATTTAGGCCAGACATGAGGGAGAAACTTTTTACAGTGGGTCTGGTGAGAGTGTGGCCCAGGTTGGCCAGAGAGGTGGTGGATGAACCATCCCTGGAGACATCCCAGGCCAGGCTGGACGGGGCTCTGAGCAACCTGAGCTGGTGAAGATGTCCCTGCTCATGGCAGGGGTGGCACTGGATGAGCTTTGAAGGTCCGATCCAACCCAAACTATTCTATGATTTGGAGGTCCTTCTCTGAAGGTACCTGGATGTGGTAACAGCCCAGGGGTAAACCCCTGGACCAAGCCACAGACTGTGTTAAACTATGCGTAAAGCCAGGACAAAACTTGCACTAAGAGGTGTCAATGCACTTAGCATGTTGTCCTGTCTCCTGTAAGGCTGGCAGGGCACAGCTACTATTGTGTGAACTCAAGGCAAGAAAAAGGCTCATGGGGACATACCACCTCTGGGTGTAGGACATCTGCTCACAAAGAAATGACAAAAGGGAGTGAGATTTTCTAAAACGAATTGGGAACCAGACTAGAAACCACGCACCTACAATCTATGTGAGATCCAAATTTCTCCAGCTTGGAGTTTATTGCATCTGGGATGAAGAACTGTTTTTCATAAAGCTGATTGCAATGGCACTCACAGGATGGTTTTCAACTCAGATAGTGGCTTAAGCAGCTGAAAAGCTGAACTTCTTCAGTTAGGGCCCCAGACATGATACAGATGTTCTCCAGATGCTTCACTCGATAAAAGTACTGTCACTGCAGCAACACATACTAATTTCCTAACTGGGTCTGCAGTGCAGGTCAGGAAGCTCTTGCTATCTTTTATCATAGAATCACAGAGTCACAGAATCATCTACGTGTCTTTTAAACTCCTCCAGGGATGGTGACTCCAGCACTGCCCTGGGCAGCCTGTTCCAATGCCTGCCAGCCCTTTGGGGAAGAAATTGCTCCCAAGACCCAACCTCAGCCTCCCCTGGTGCAACTTGAAGCCATTTCCTCTGGTCCTGGCGCTTGTTCCTTGGGAGCAGAGCCTGATCCCCCCTGGCTCCAAGCTCCTTTCGGGTAGTTCAGAGATCAGAAGGTCTCCCCTCAGCTCCTGTTCTCCAGCTGAACCCCCCAGGTCCCTCAGCTGCTCCCATCACACTTGTGCTCCAGCCCCTTCCCCAGCTCCGTTCCCTTCTCTCAACTCGCTCCAGCACCTCAAGGCCTTTCTTGTGGTGAGGGGCCCAAAACTGCCCCCAGGATTGGCGGTTTGGCCTCCCCAGGTCCCAGCACAGGGACGGTCACTGCCCTGGGCCTGCTGGCCACACCAGTGCTGGTCCCAACCAGGATGCTGGTGGCCTCTTGGCCACCTGGGCACACACTGGCTCATGTTCCACTGCTGCCATCAACACTCCCAGGTCCTTTTCCACCAAGCAGCTTTCCAGATGCTCTTTCCCAAGCCTGTAGCCTTGTCTGGGGTTGTCATGACAGGACCCAGCACTTGACCCTGTTGAACCTAATCACTCAGGTTTTGAGAACTGCAGCATCCTGTAGTTCACTGAGGGCAGGAGAGCCCAGATGAGCTCTGTGCTGCTGTCTGTATCCAAGGCAGGCATGGGAAAGCAGCTCTGGGTATGTCCAAACTGCTGTGAAATTCAAACTGGGACAGCGTGGCAGACACCACTCTCCTTGATGACATGTGACATCTCTTACATGACTGTTTCATTTCATATTCCAAACACTCCCTAAATTTGTGCAAGGATCTTGCTGCCAGGCATAGGAGAAAGGTCTCTTAGGGACCATATCTCGCACTTGCAAAACAAGTCATGGCCATATACTGCCATTGTCACCTCTTAGCTCTGATGGAAGAGATAAAACAGGGGAAGGGGGGGAGGGTGTTTATTGTGAGTATCGCTATAAGAGAAGCCATCAAGGAGTGATTTTTCACTTCAATGCCTTGCTGGAGAAATCTCAGCTTAAAGAAAGGGCTTCACCAAAAGAAGAAGAGAAACAATATTATTCAGGTAATCTAACGTTGTGCTTCAGAAAGCATAAGAAGTTTACATGGGAGGGTGAGTAAGCCATTTTTCACACGGTTGAGGGTATTGCACAGCTCACCAGCTGCATCCTGGGAAGAGTCTCATCTTCCCAATGAACAGTTGCTATCTGAGAAGATGGGATTAACTGGAACAATGGTCTGACTGGACCATTGGACTGTAAAAATTGGCTTTGTCTGAGTACCCATTCTATTCCCTTGCCTCCCCTTTGAAAACACATATCAGGATAGATCACAACTCTCTGTCCCACCAAACTGGGAGGTGGGTTGCTGCTTGCATTCAAAGATAGGGCACGTACAAGCAGATGTCAGAAGTGTTGGACCTTGTTTCAGTTGGGTGTTTGAAAAAGTCACGACACTTAGCACAACTACTGAACTAGATAAGAGATAGAAGGGCAGCCCCTATCTCAAAAAGCAATGAAAGGCACCCATGCGTCCACACTTCAATATGAACTCAGCCTGCTATGTTTGGGGCAGGTTTTTTATTTAGAAAGGTACATTTCAGAGTTCACAGTGTGTCTGGTGTAGTTGTATTCCTTAGGTCAGCCGTGGTCTCTCATCGCTCTGCCTTGGCTTTTGCTATGGAGGAACTTCCAGATGTCAGGCCAGGAAAACACCTGAACTCATTCTTAAGAATCCTTGATTTCAGTCATATACAACTAGTTTATGTTTTCCTCTAAGCTGTTTTCCTTTCTTTGCTATCAATTTCACCTTAAAAACAATTTTCATGGTGCTTTGTCACCCCAGTTATCAGGTGTTTACAGGTCCTGTCCAGTTGCCATCTTGCAATAATCTGTACATGCAGCATTGATATTGGATAAATATTGCCTAAAAGACTTCAAGGCTGAGCTTAAGCTAGATTTGTAGGGTGGAAACCGTTGGAAAACAAACACAGGAGTTCCCAGGCACATTAAACATTTGACCTGATAGTGACTGAGTCACCAGCATCACATTGCAGCGACAGAGGCAAACACTGGCCTACCACAGGGAAAGACCTGGAACAACACACGAAATCATCACAGATTTTAAGAGCTGGGTAGACCAGATAGAGTCAATCTCCAGTTCACAAGTACTTCTAGTGTGATACAGGCGCCACTGCCCTTGTCATACTCTCTATTCCCATATTTCCCAATGCAACCCTGGTACAGAAGCCCTGACACCAGGCTGTCATCTCTGGAGGTTGCTTTATAAAGTGTGTGCTGTGCTGAAACTGCACGGGGAACATGTGAAAAGAAGAGGAAGAATGCAATTGGTGACAGCTCCTGCTACAGACTGAAACTGGAGGCACAATGGACGCGAGGCTGTCTGGATTGTCTTCAAGTTGTCCAGAAAATAAGGAAGATTTGGAAAGAGGAGAAGGAGGAGAGTGGTGGTGGACCCAGAGCATCTTCCACATTGCTTGCAGGAGCTTAGCTCTAATGAGATGCTCTGGCTGAGGACACAAGAACAGAAGGGGTCCCTGGAAGACCTTTCTAGCCTAATTTTTATGTCCCATATCTGATTTAATCTCCTAATAAAGGCATGAGGAACTTCAGTGATTTCCTTGAATCTCTTCTTTACCTGAAGTGCCTTGGGATCTGGTGGGATGAGTCCTGACTTCTCATAATCATTTGGCTTAAAAGGTTAAAAACTTCTCCTTCCATCACTCCATTTTGGATAACATATGAACATCCGATATGGAAGGATCTCCCAAACCTTGCACCCCTATAACCACCGATCACCAAATAACCCCATCCAAGCAGGTCACCTCCCGCAACAGCCACATCTTAGGAATATCTCTGCCTGCCCTCGCTCTCTGCAAGTATTTTGTCATATGCTTTTGCATGACAGGCAGATCAGACTCCGTCCAGTAATGGATTAGCAGAGCTCATCGACCTGTCCTAACCAGACCTCCCCTGAACTAAACAGGAGCCACACTGGATCTTGCCTGTTTCCATTTCTGGAGCTAATTATTGCCAGCTAAACAGCACCAGGCTTTTCCTTTTTCTCTTTGCCATGCTTGTTAGCATTGTTTCTTCCAGCAGCTTTTCATCTCAATGGAGGCATTTGTGCCTGGCTGACATTTTAATTCTTTCCAGCTGCATCTGAACAAAATGACACAAATTAAGTGGAAGGGCTTGGGGAAGAGGGCGAAGGAAGCTCCCAGCCCCCAAAGCCTGTCCCACAGGGAGGGTTTTGTGCTCGGGGCAGCAGATGCTCAGAAGGTAGAAAGCCTTTGATGCCACGCTGACAGCCCGGTCCAGTCCTGGGGATGTTAAGCTTCCTCGCCCTGAAAGTCATGGTGTGGAAACTTAGAGGTGAAGAATTTGCAAGGTCACCCTGCAGAGCAGTGACACACATTTGCCTTTATTTAGAGAAAGCTTCCCAAGGCAACGTGCTGCCGTAGGTACATACCTGGGTTTAGGGACCCCTCCACCTAAGCAAGTGAGGTTCAGCAAGCTCCTGCCTGACCTATGAAGGGTCTTCAGCTGAATTACGCTGGTTAAAGACAAATAAAGACAATCAGACTGCCAGGTTGTGGATCTCTTTTTAGCAATACACAGGAATCCCAGCTACGAACTAAGAGCTCTCTGGGTAAAACACTGCATAAATACAGACTAGAAAGCCTGCTTATATACCTAAAGAAGTCCAAAGAGGTGCATTACAACTATTTGTATATATATATATACTTAGGTATATATATATTTTTTTTTTTTTAATATAATTTTTTTTTGCTTTAGAGATGCCAAGCTGCATGTTTCAGAACCTAAGCCCTCTAGCCAAAGCTAGGACAAAAAGATATGTCAAAAGAAGAACTAAAGGCAAAAAGCCTTAGCAGTTAGTATTGACCACAGGGAACTAGATCAGACTGGTTCAATAAACCACAGGGCAACACAATTAGACTGATGCTGGATTAAGCCTGCTCTGAAACCAGCAAACGAAATCGGAGATGTTTGCTTGCCACATTTGTGTTACTGCAGCCTCATATTAGTGAGCAGGGATGGGAAAAAGCTTTGGCCTTTCAGAGGTTCCTCATTCTAGCACCACACTCATGGCCACACCATGGCTCCCAGTTTTAAGACACCTGGAGCCTTTCCTCCCTGCTTGCTGTGCGGACACATCCCCATCACATTGGCACATCTTTCAACATTTAGGAAGGATATATTTTTCACACTCAGCTACTCTCTTTGTGCTTTGGACAGATTTTTGAAGGTCTTGTAGTGCCTAATATTCATATCCCTTGGCTGTTGTTTCACATCAAGCATTTTGAAGCCCAGTTCCTTGCCTGAGAGAGAAGAGTTTGTACTATGGTCGGAAGGTGCAGCTATGGTTGTCACCAGAACTAGCAAGGGGCTACCTGGCTCAGACACCAGTAGCACTGTAGCCACATTAACTGGATGGTCCAACATCCCCAGGAGCTTCCCATTTCAGCACACAACAGTGGACAGGAACCGGTAAAGGAGGTGGTAAAGGAACTGGAGATTGGGGACTGCAAGAGACCACAGAGAAGTCAGATACAGGAGGTGAAGAAAGAAAGTGGAAGAGAAGGGACAGACATGAATACAGTTCCTGGTGAGCTGGTTGTCATCACGTGAAATGCTCGTGCTTTCTCTGCCCCAGGCTCCAAAAAGGTAGCAACATTGGGTCTGCAGAGACCATCCCAACTTTTGACACCAGACCAAAGTGCCTGCATGGGGAACCAAATTGCTCAATGTCGTGCTAGAGCCTGGGGCAGCTCAGGGACACTCCTGTGTGGTGATGTGGATCTTAGCAGGCCCAAATCAGCTTCTGGGGGCATCTATTCCTCTTCACTAACTACAGAATCATAGAATCATTTTGCTTGGAAAAGACCTTTAAGATCACTGAGTCTAACCATTGATCTAACACTGCCAAGTCCACCCTAAAGCATCACATCTACACATCTTTTAAATACCTCCAGAAAGAATCAAGCATGTCTGAGGTCCCAGCCCACAACCCTCAGGAATTCAAGTTGCTTTTAGTGGCAGAAGAAATATCCCAGGGAGGACCATGCCAATGAAGGAGAAGTGAAGATGTTTTCCAGTGCTAGATTTGTCAGATGCCTCAGAAACTAATGCAAACAGCAGATTCCCACTTATGAAAACCACCTGTGTGTCTATCTTCCCCACATGGTATGGGGTGTAAGACCCATTTTTCTAGGTGATAAGGGCTTCTTTCAGGTGGTGGAGTTGATGAACAAATGTGATTCTGGCAGGTTTTCAAAGCACCCATCCTAGCACCCAAGGAAACATCACTGGGATGTGCTGAACTGAGAAACGAGGAGCAGGAGAGGGGAAAAGGCTTGCTGCTTTCAGCCTTTGCCATGATGTTTTGTTTTCTTTTTAAAGATGTATTTGAACATCTCTCAGCAGGGGTCTGGAGTTATGAATACTGCCAGTCATTCATTCTGCTGCCCAGCTTACAGTGTAAGCTTACAGCTTACAAATCTATGCAGATCTAAAATATTTGCAATCAAAACTGAGCTCCAGGGCACTTAGTTATTTATTTCATTTTTCTGTCTCTCTGTATATCCTCATGATGCTAACTTTGAAAGGAGGAGGCACAGAAAGGAGCAGAGGGCGGAGGAGATAATAAGAATTTCCTGATTTATAAAGGGCTGTTGGGTTTGTTTGGTTTGGGTTTTGTGTTGTTTTTTTGCTTTGTTTCATTTTGTTTTGGTTTTTGTTTTTTTTCTTGCAGAAAGGATCTCTGTCCAGTAAATCAAATTCCTTCGGGTATTTAAAGGAATGCGACGATATCCCTCTGTTATTTCCCTTAGAGTCCTTGCACCTCAGGCTGTGGTTTCTTGATACATTTTCTTTCGCAGCAACATCAGCTTAAACAATTGCCTCCCAGTCCTTATCCCTTACCCCCTCCCGTATCATGGTCTAGTACCACAAAGCTGTGGCTGAGTAGAGAAGGATAAAAACAATCAGGGAAGCAATTGATTGCCTCCAAAAAATACATTTTGGCTATGTTGGTTTTAAGCTGGATCCATTCCCCAAACCAGCTCTCAGCAGAGCAGCTGTGCTGGCAGGGGAAAAGGGATGGCAAGCAGCAGCACAGCGGCAGGAACGAGAGGCATAGGGAGGCAGAGCAGAAAACCTGTCAAATACAACGTACCTTGAAGCTAAAGACTCAATTAGTGGCTTTTCATGCAGCTGTTTCTTGAGAAAAAATACAGTAAATCACAGGTTTTGCATCTTCCCCAACATGCAGTCATGTTTGGAGCATCTGAGGTATTGATGGTTGAAACACCAGCCCTGGAAGTACTTAAAAGATGCAGAGATGAGATTCTTAGGGACAAGGTTTAGTGACAGTGTTGGGTTAATAGCTGGAATAAATTATCTTGATGGTCTCTTCCAACCAAAATCATTCTACGATCCTATGATGCAGAGCCCCTCCCCAGCAGGAGATGAGGATGGACTAGAGTGCTCTGAGATCTATGTAAGAAGAAAGTCTGGAAAGACCCAACTGGGGCCTATATTATTCAATATATTCATCGATGATTTCGACGAGGGAACAGAGTGACTGTCAGCAAGTTTGCTGGGGACACCAAGCTGGGAGGAGTGGCTGACACGCCAGAGGCTGTGCTGCCATCAGAGACCTGGACAGGCTGGAGAGCTGGGCGGGGAGAAATGGAATGAACTAGAACAAGGGCAAGTGTAGAGTCTTGGATCTGGGCAGGAACAACCCCAGGTTCCAGTGTAAGTTGCGAATGACCTGTTGGAGAGCAGTGTAGGGGAAAGGGACCTGGGGGTCCTGGGGACAGCAGGGTGACCATGAGCCAGCACTGGGCCCTTGTGGCCAGGAAGGCCAATGGTACCTGGGGTGGGTTAGAAGGGGGTGGTCAGTAGGTCAGAGAGGTTCTCCTGCCCCTCTGTTCTGCCCTGGGGAGACCACCCCTGGAATATTGTGTCCAGTTGTGGCCCCTCAGTTCCAGAAGGACAGGGAACTGCTGGAGAGAGTCCAGCGCAGCCACCAAGATGCTGAAGGGAGTGGAGCATCTCCCGTGTGAGGAAAGGCTGAGGGAGCTGGGGCTCTGGAGCTGGAGAAGAGGAGACTGAGGGGTGACCTCACTCATGTTTACAGATATGGAAAGGGTGAGTGTCGGGAGGATGGAGCCAGGCTCTTCTCAGTGACAACCAATGATAGGACAAGGGGTAATGGGTTCAAACTGGAACACAGGAGGTTCCACTTAAATTTGAGAAGAAACTTCTTCTCAGTGAGGGTGTCAGAGCCTGGCCCAGGCTGCCCAGGGAGGTTGTGGAGTCTCCTTCTCTGCAGACATTCAAACCCGCCTGGACACCTTCCTGTGGAACCTCAGCTGGGTGTTCCTGCTCCATGGGGGGATTGCACTGGATGAGCTTTCCAGGTCCCTTCCAACCCCTGACATTCTGGGATTCTGTGATTCTGAGACCTGTGCACCTTTGAGCCACATCTCTGCTCTTCCAAGCCTGGGATATGAGGAAGATTTTGTGTTATGTATATGGAAAATGGAACAGGATGAGCACTGTAAGGACTCTTGGAATGATTTCAAGCTCCTGAAGTCTTTGTAGAAATAGTCTTGGCTATTCAAACAATTCATTGAGGTGGCAATATTAATAAATGGATGGGTGGAGCTGCAGAGAAGAAAGATCCCACGCTGCTACCATGAGCTCCTGGAAAGGGCTACAAAGGAGCAGGGGATGGAAGAGAGTAAAAAATAACATCAAGCAGCAAGAACACAGGCAGTTCTGGTTTAGGTGTGAAGATGAACAAGGCAGTGGTGGAGCTGTCTGAGGAGAAGAAGGACTTTCCTCCTGTTTGTCTTTTGCTGAGGGGCAGAAAGGGCAGCAGGGGGAAGGGATTGAGTCTATGCAGAATGTTAATGAGGCTGAGGCAACGCTGCTCGGTGTCGAGCTGAACGTGCCTAAGGGACCCTCCAGGGATGATTACTCAAACTGACTTTCAGAAAACGCCACTGGGACACTCCGGGCTCTGCACGGAGTACACAGTGCAATACGTCTTCACATGGTGAGATTGACACAGGGATGATGGATATCAGCAGTGCAAGAATTCTCTTTAAGGGGAAAAAAGTAATTAACTTCGGAAACAAGGATTGGGGCTGAATGCACGTGGGCATGTTTTGTGCAGGGCTGGATTCAAAAAGAGCTGGGTGAGATGGGTGTGCAATGCCGGTGGATGTGTCTCCCTGTTGAGCGTGTGCTGAGGGGGGCGGAGGGTTGTCCTTAATTTCAAGATCAAGCCCTGAAGTTGCAAAGGACTCAGAAGAGAAGGAGGATTATCTTAGAATAATAGAATGGTTTGGGTTGGAAGGGACCTTCAAAGCTCATCCAGTGCCACCCCTGCCATGAGCAGGGACATCTTCACCAGCTCAGGTTGCTCAGAGCCCCGTCCAGCCTGACCTGCAATGTCTCCAGGGATGGTTCATCCACCACCTCTCTGGCCAACCTGGGCCAGGCTCTCACCACCCTCAGTGTAATAAATTTCTTCCTGGCCTGAATCTCCCCTCTTTTAGTTTAAACCCATCACCCCTTGTCCTATCGCAACAGGCACTGCTCACAAGTCTGTCCCCATCTTTCTTATAGGCCCCTTTTAAGTCTGGAAAGGCTGCAATAAGGTCTTCCAAGAGCTTCTCTTCTCCATGCTGAACAACCTGAACTCTATCAGCCTTTCACCATGGCAAGAGAGAAATCACTGCACATCCATCAGAGAAACCATGTCTGTGTCTTCTTATTATCTTACTGTGAGGGTGTGTTTTGCAGTTAACGCCTCCCTAATTAACACAAAAACAGAGGAAGGGAAAATACATAACACCCTTCCACTTTACCAGAAGGCCACCCAGACAAGCTGGTTGTCTCATGGGTGCCCCAAGCTACCTTGCATATTTAGGCACATCTAAGGATGTTAGCACGGGGTTTGTGCCTGTGGTTGGAGGAGAAAAAAGCCTCCTCCAGCTTTTACCATTCCTTATCAAGAGCTGTAATTTGTTTCTGAGGCTTTGCCTCAGCTGCAACACCACCCCTACTTCAAACTAAAACCATTTTGCTTCCACACCCAGTTCAGCATGCTAAGCAACAGCAGTATCCACACACTTACTGGGAGGTCCTTCACAAAGCACAAGTATTTATCCAAATAACTAAGAACAACCTAATGTCTTTCCCTACCACCTCAGAAAAAGCAACAGGTTGTTCCCATTAAACCCCAAGGAGTATTCTTCACCATGACGCAATATCTTGGGGAGAGAAAACAAAGGCGTATTGGGCAAAAAATACCAAACTTCATTTCAGGGTTCACGTTTTAGCATCTTGTAACTCAAAAACTCCTTCATTGTTTTCAGTCTGCTCTGGCACCGCTGTTTTCCTTTGCCTTCTGTTCTAACCCAAATTTATTTTGAAGCCAAAGCTACAAAAAAAAAATACTGATACTGGGCTTTATTACGGAAAGGTGATTACACCTTTGCTCAGGGGATGCTGTTGCCTGTTCAGGACTCCTGGCTGGTTTTGGCAGCAGCCCTGACATTCGTGGCGGTGGGCGGATGTGAAGGAAGACACTGCTCCCATCCTAACGAGCTAAGATTAATGCCTACCGTGACAACCCTATTCAGCACACTTGTCAAGCCAGCTCACGTTCCTGCTCTGAATTGCCCTCTGAAGAGGTCTCTCTCTTTTTCTCTCCACTGGCTGTACCTTAGGTGACTGTGTTCATGACCTGAGCACACAAACTAAGGCAGCAGAAAGGTTCCTGGGGGAGGTTTTGTCTTTCTGCACCCTTAGGATCCAAAAGCATTTGTTTGGCTAATGCACTTGGATAGTTCTCCTTGTTTTCTGCAATTTCTGTTGGTTATTTGAATGGATGTCAGGGTATGAGTCACATCACCTAAGTTTACACATTTAAAAAAGATCAGCATTTAGTCTAACTATTGTCTTTATAGGCAGGCAAAAGAGACTTTCAGATGGCAGCTCAGCCAATCCACTTTGGACTCATACATTAGGGTGTTTTGAATCGATTTGCACAAGTGCCTTTCTCTTTACACCCACTAGGGAAGCACCCCTGGACACCTTGACTAGTCAGTTCCAAAGACAAATGTGTTTTCTGTTCCAGTATTTTACATTTCCACAGATCTTCATTTCCTGTGAGTGCTTAGAAAGCTATTACCTTACCTTTCAGTCTAATTCTCCTTTCCAGATGTTCTGTGTGAAAATGTAGAAAGGCTTTTTTTCTTTTTTTTTTAAATGATGAGCCAAAAGAAAGAAAGAGAAATACCTTCTAGAAACATCAGGGACATTGGTTTAGAAATATGAAAAAACAATAGATTTTCATGGTTTGGAACAATATTGCAGTTAAACTAAGGGTTTTTGTCAGATTTCTCTTGAGTAGTTCATCATTTCGAATTCATTAAGAGGTTATTTGTGTTTAGAGTGAGAGTGACCAAGCTGCAGTAAAGGCCCAAGGTTATTATCCCAAACCTTAACTTGAAATTACCCAAATCCTCTTTGAAGGCTGAAGTAGTTTATATCAGTCAGGGAAGGGTCCTAGCTCAATACTTCAGTTAGAAATCCATGATGAGTAGGATGAACTTGGGTCAAGTTAGGTAGATGATCTCAAAAAGTATTTGACATAACCTCATTAGAAGAAGCTGCTAAGAAATGTGGCTGAGTTTGAAAGCCCTGGACTGGTCTGAAAAGTGATGCTTTGCCTTGCCAGAATTTAAAGAAATGAAAAACAGAGCTGCAGGAGGTCAATGCAGTCAAGGTCAACAGAGCTGTGAGCAGAACATCCCAGTGGTGACAGGAAAGCCAAATTCCACCCTGACATCTTGATACTCCTGCGGTGAGTTCATCTCAGATGGAGGAAGCTGGGATTTCGGACTTCAAAGCGTGACTCTCCAAAATGTGAAAAAAAATCGAGCAGGAAATGATTCATTTAGGCTCATCCATCTTTGGATGCCTACCCTCAAGGGAATGGAAGCAGAATCCTCTGTTATCTTGGATTATTCTGGTCTGAACTTGTGTAAAAGAGATGAAACTCTGGTCAGATCCTCATAGCTTCTCATGAGGAACCACTTGCATCACCACGGTGGTGAGAAAATGAGACCTCTCACCTTACGACAGTCCTCATCTGGTGAGATCTCAAGTTCAACACCACATTCTGCGTAAGTTCAATACTGAGCTCATGGTCTAACCTTCTCTTAATGAAGAGCCAAAGCCCACCACATGCTCTACACCACACAGCAGAGGTGGCTGCACCCTTTTTCTCACTCCTGGACCTCCCCTGTGGATCCTGCACCACGAAGTTGTTTCGCTGTCTGCTTCCTACTAATTTCAGACACTCGTATGCCTGATTCTGGACTGTGGATCTTTCTCAGTTCCTGGAAACTGAGACCTTCCAGTTTCATGTTACCCAAGATCAAACCAACAGCCTCCAAAGCTGCAAAAATCAAATATTTAATTTTGAGCTAAATAGTAAGCTTTGCATGCAGCCCCTGGTATACCTACCCTCTGTGGATGAGCAGACAGGTACCACACAATGCCCTTGGAAGAGGGAGAGAACAACGACCACAAACATCTTATTATTATGATATTAGGAACAATTTCTTCATGGAAAGGGCTGTCAGGCATTGGAACAGGCTGCCCAGGGCAGTGGTGGAGTCACCATCCCTGGAGGGGTTGAATAGACACAGCGGTGAGGTTCTCAGGGACATGGTTTAGTGAGATCTCTAGAGGTCCCTTCCAATCCCTAACATTTTGTGATTCTGTGATAGCATTGGTTTAACAGTTGGACTTGCTGATCTTGAGGATCTCTTCCAACCAAAATGATTCTATGATTTTCCACTGAACCCTGCAGCATCCAGGCATCAGAGGGACAGGGCAGGGGGATCCGGGCTCTCCCATGTGGTCAGCGTCGAGCGGATGGAGCCGGCAAAGATGGGTTTCACCCGGGCAGGCGCTTGCTGGCAGCAGCTACATTTGTTTATCAAGTTCCTTGAATTAAAGACTGGATCATTAGCTTCACAATGAACCAGAATGCTGATTTATTTAATGAATGTAAATGGTCTTTCGCTGGCTAATTAAATTAGGGAAATGAGAACTGCTGGTAATGAAATGGATAGCAAGGAGGAGAAAAGCTTCTATACCCCAGTGACAGCTGTAATAGAGGGTTTTCCATGCCCCTGCCCCTCCATAAAAACTCCAAATACAGTTTCCATCCTTGAGGGCAAGCTTTTATTACAGGGTGTATGATGGGTTCCTGGAGGTTCGCAAAGGTCCTGAACCAAGGCAGGTGATGGACTAGGCTTCACTATTGAGCTCCTATCAAAGTAAATAGGATCATTTGCATAATTAGTGTAATGAACTATTTGCAATCATTTCCACTTGCATCTACTGGGAGGCAGTTGCACAGTGCTTAGGAAATTTCTGGGGTTGAAAACTCTTCTTTTCCAAAACACCTGCTTATGAAAATACACCACAGACCTTCAGTGGCCAAATCCCACACCGAATAAGTCCAAGTCTTGACCTTACAATACTTAAGCCAGAGACAGAAAAATTGCGTTCGCACAAAGGGTCGCACAGATGCTCACCAACCATGCATTTCAGGACTGTAGAAGACTGCAAGAGTGGGCTCTGGGTCCGCTGTAGCAGTGTTATGAGATCTGATGCTTTGAGACAACACTGTGGAAGACCTCAAGGTGTCAAAGACACCAAAATCTGTTTCGCTAGACAGTATTTTGCAGAATTTCAGCCTCACAAGGCTGAAATCACAGTGAATTCCTTACTCCATAGACATTGCTCACCTCAGGAACCCCTTTTCCCAGTTAACACAGTCACAGCAACAGGAGGCTCCTCCAGATATCACAATGGCCAAATGCTGGGCAATAAATCTTAATAATTCCTTTCAGATGAGGCATGGATATACTTAAGATAATAGGGCTCATAGAGAAATGGCATTTATTTCCTGCCAAAGAACATAACTAAAAAGCAAAGTGCCTTTTGACAGGTTTATAATCCACCTATGCGTTGCCATCCATGTAGGTCATATATTAGTCCAGCTGTATATTAGTCAAGACTTCTCTTCATAAGCAGCTTACAGAATTTTAACAGCTTTTTCGTAGACTATTAGGAAGTAAAGCAATAACAGAAGTATCAAAAAACACTGCCTATCCAGTGCATCTACAAGCAGATTGTTATTCTCAGGAAATAAACCAAATATGTAAGACTTCAAGCTTCATGGAAATAACCTCCATCAATTAAATCATGTAAATTACAAAGGTGTTCAAATCAAATGAAGCCAGCATAAGTAACTCATCATAAAAGGCCATTCCTTGCCCAGAGGTTATGGAGGAAGTCACCACGTCTATAACTGTTATTAACAGGAATAAGTCTGTAAAGATCTAGGTCTATGGTTGAACTTTCAAGGCTATATATCTACATGGGAGGCAATAATTGGAAAGCAGTGATGATTAATATGCCTGATTAACTGCACTATCAGAAGACAGGCAATGCAATTAGAGAGTCTTTCAGACATGCATGATCCTACCCTCCATCACCAGCTGAACAAAACAAACACAGAATTAATCAAACAAAACGGAAAAAACCAAACTTAAATAAATGCATGCAAAGTATTGAAGACACCTCCATTCTGGATCCCTCTCAATATCAGCAAGAGAAGCGTAAAATTAAAAAGCTGAAAGAGATAAATTATGCATCCCTAACAAAATCAAGGGAATCTCCCAGCACAGGCTCTTCCATCTTCCTTTGGTCTTCAGCCTGGTAGGGTGAGGGGAAATATAAACTGGGTAAAGCCACCTCTGGGAAGGTGTTTCAGGACGGTCTGCACAGTGTTTGAGAGTGTTACCACTGGCCATGGTTCATCAGGACTTCATCTGTTCCCCGAGCCAACTTTGCAAAGACCTTTGGGTTGTGTCTAACCTCATTCAGTAAGCCAATGCTGCAATTTATTACTGTCAAAAAGGGGTTTCTTCCCTTCCCTCCCCTATATTTCCCATGTCCCTTGCTCCTCAGCAGATTCTCCCAAGAGGGGAAAAGGACTTCCCTCAGCAGCAGCCACGTTCCCTCAAATGGTGGTAAAATACCAGCCATGTATTTGTTGGCAAAGCAGATATAACTACTTTCTCCCCACTTCACAGAATCACAGAATCACAGAATCGACTGGGTTGGAAAAGACCTCAGAGATCATCCAGTCCAAGCCTTGGTCCAACTCCAGTCCATTGACCAGATCATGGCACTAAGTGCCATGGCCAATCTCAGTTTCAAAACCTCCAGGGCCGGTGAGTCCAGCACCTCCCTGGGCAGCCATTCCAATGCTGACCACTCTCTCTGCACAGAATTGCTTTCTCATCTCCAGCCTCAATTTCCCCTGGCAGAGTTGAAGTCCGTGCCCCCTTGTCCTATTGCTGACTGCCTGGGAGAAGAGCCCAATCCCCACCTGGCTAGAACTGCCCTTCAGGTCGTTCTAGAGAGTGCTGAGCTCACCTCTAAGCCTCCTCTTCTCCAGACTAAACAAGCCCAGCTCCCTCAGCCTTCTTCCCTTCTTCCCCATCATGCTGACATTTTGAGTCATTCCCATGCAGCAAGCTGGGGTTCTTATGCAAAACCTTTGAACTAGTCCAGGTTAAAAATAGACTTACCAAAAAAAACAAAAAAGGATATTTTTTAAGCTGTGGGAGGAGGAATTAAAGGGAATAGCAGCCAGGGGCAGGGTGACAGCTGCTGAAGCCAATTTTGGCTCCATGCTAAGTGCCTTTGGAGCCACAGTTCAGCCAAGGGAATGAGGATGGGGGTTGTATGTGGACTAGAGGCTCCTCGGCCTCTCTGTAGGTCCACCTCAGCATGATCTGTGTGGAGGTCCCATGAAAACAGAGAGTAAAGCCAAGACCTCTTAGCTATGAGGATAAAGTCTTCACAAGAAGACACCCCAGCAGAATGTATAGATTTGTGAGTTGATGGGAATTGCTGCCCTTTTGGCAGAGCTTGGGATGCATTTTTCTGCTGCAGTGCACAAACTTTTACTCCCTATCAATTTATGATACCCTTCCCCCTCCCCTCATCACTGGAGACAGACACTGGCCCTGCAAATACAATGCTTTCCAAATGCACTACAACATATAAATAATTATAATTAACTTTAAAATATATTTTTAAATATTTTTAGACCCTGGAGTTTATTCAGGGGACTGATGCACATACTCCAGCATGTGGTCATGAGCACTGGTAGCAGCCCTCAAAAACTGATTCTGGCACTTCTTTTGTGCATGTTATTTTTTCACAGCAGGAGTTGAGTGCCAGCTCACAGCCCTAAATTAAAGAGAGAGAGAAAGCAAAAAAGAGCTCTTTAAATGCTCCACTTTCCCCAAGAGCCCATTTGCAAAGGAATATTTCCACCATCAGTGCAACCTGATGGTTTTCCCAGCACAGGGAGTTGCTTGCTGCAATTTCATGAAACATTGAATTCTTCACTTGGAAACCAGTTCATCACTACTGTGGAGCCCAGAAGCCAGAGGAATCATGGAATGATAGAACAGTCCAGGTTGGAAGGGACCTTCAAAGCCCATCTAGTCCCACACCTGCCATGAGCAGATTGCTCAGAGCCCCATCCAGCCTGGCCTGGGATGTCTCCAGGGATGGTTCATCCACCACCTCTCTGGCCAACCTGGGACAGGGTCTCACCATCCTCAGGGGCAACAATTTCTTCCTCATGTCCGGCCTGAATTTTCGTCCTTTAGTTTAAACCCATCACCCCTTTTCCTGTCACCACAGGCCCTGCTCAAATGTCTGTCCCCATCTTTCTTGTCAACCCCTTTTAAGTATGGAAAGGCTGCAACAAGGTCTCCCCAGAGCTTCTCTTCTCCAGGCTGAATATCCCAACTCTCTCAGCCTGTCCTCCCAGTAGAGCTGTTCCATCCCTTTAGAAATGGACACAGGGACAGGAAAGCCACCATCATAGTGATTTGATTATAGCAAGGACATAACACAGTGTTTCATGTTGGAAATGTGGGGTATACAGAGTGGAAGCAAATCACAACAGCTGATTTACCCTTTTCTTTGGAAACCACAAGTCCCACAAGGTACCCTAGGAGGAACTCAGTCTGAAAGCTCTTGGGGACTATTTATGTCTGTTTCCACATCGGCAGCTGTTGTAAGGCTTAAGATGAACCCAAGAGTGCTGGTCTGGATTCTAGTGCTATATGGTTTTCAGGATAAAACCAGGGAATTTGGGGATTTGGACCAAGAAGTCTGTGTGAAAACTTACGATGGCTGTTGAATGTTATGGTGAGGGCTCTGATCAAGCCATAAATTCCCCTCCTGTTGATTCGTTTTGGTGTGTTTATGCAAAAAAAAAATGGTCAGCAGGAAGGATTGCATGAGCTGCTGATGGGGTCATCCCATGCTGTGAAACGGACATGCCAGACACCAACTGGGTGTTCAGTCACTTTGGCTTCAAACCCCAAGAGAGTGAGGACAGACTCAAACCTGCCGTCACCTGGGTGGTTTGTCTCCAGCCACGTGTGACGACCTTCAAGCTACCTGATAGTAGCTGGGTTGAAGGCAGGACATTGTGCTCAAGAGGTATCAGTGGGTTTGATGTAGAGTTGTAGGTGCAGCTCTTTGGGCAGCACCATGACCAGAGCACCTGAAGAGCTTTGGCCTTGCTGCCTACACACCCGCTAGGGTCCTGGAAAGCCAGGCACACTACCACCATCCAAACATTTCCATAATCACTGACTATTTTCTCAACAACCTTTGCTGCTGAGAGAAGAACAGGAGGCTACAGCTCCTCTGCAGACCTCTGGGAGATGAGACAACAGCATTATTCATGTCCTCTGTCTCGTAAGTCTAGGTTTCTCTCACAACTGTCCGTCAGGTTCTTTGTCTTTTCCCTTCTCTCTCCAATGGCAGGAGCAGCAGTGATGTTCATATCTGCTAAAAGGTCTGGAGTCAACCAAACTGTGGCCTTTCCACAAGAAAACCTTTGCCAAGTGCCTGAAGCCCAGCACAATTCAGATCAGGTGAGGATCTCCTAAGGCGACATGCTGGGGACCTCAAGGGATCACTAGCTGTTCAAGTATGTCCTTCTCCCATTATGCTAACATCAAAGGATGTTTTTAAGTGAAAGTATTTAATATCACTGAAGCAGCAAGATGATGAATTAAAAAGACTGAACAAAAGGTGTTCCCACTGGGCCAAAGCCATCTCTGCTCAACAAAGATAACTTCAGAGGTGCAATCTACTCTCTTTACCCCCACTTCTCATTGCAAGACAAAGATTTCCTTCTGGAATAAAATAAGAAATGGAGAAATTACCCACTTGTACAAAATTCAGACCAATTCCTTCCCGCTCTGTGTTCGACCAAGAGGTCCAAACACAACAGCTCTTCAGCACTTATGGCTGCAGCTTCTTACAGGCCATTCTGCAAAGCCCAAGTGATGTTCTAACTGATGGAAAAGTCATTTCCAGACCATGAATTGCTCCCATTTGCTGTCCAGCTGTATCTGTGAGCCACAGATACTTCTACTGTTTTCCCAGAAGAAAAACCTCATTGGCAAATTAGAGCCACAGAATTTCTCCAGTGGAAAGGTTAAACCAAGTGATAGATCCAAGCCAGAAAAACCACAGAGCCTCTCTACAAGTCTGCCTTTTCTCCCAAGACCTGAGATCAGAGAGGCTCATGAGCTAACTGCCAGAACAAGGCGCTTTCTGACCCTTAGGATGGGTACTGAAATGAGAAATCGGAACACAGACAAAAAAATTGCAGACTGAAAAAAACCAAAAATAAATAAATTTAAGAAAACCCTAAACCAAACATCTTGGACCGAGACTGTTGGATGAAGCAGCCCTTTGATTTCGTGGTGCGAGGAATCAAAATTCACCAGTCGTGGTTTTGCTTGGTTAGAACTGAAGATGAACATATGAGTGAAGTAGATGGGGAGGTCAAACCAAAAAGCAGCTGGTACATGGCTTGCCAGGGATGACACAAGGAGTCAACAGTGGAGCATGGAGAGCTCAGACTCCTGGCTGCCATGTATGCTATGTGTGATATATGTTCCTATAGCAGTGACCTTGGACAACTAGGCTGTATCACAGATGAAGAAGCCTTTCACCAGTACAGTTGGCATTCATGAAATTCCTTAAATGTTTTGAAATGCTTTGGATACTTGCGCATTGTTCCCTGACCTTGTTTAAACGCCCGGTAAACAGGAAGATGGGCTCCTGTTGATATCTGGACTTGATCTGGAAGGATATCGCAATTATTTTGGGCGCTGGCCCAAAAGATTATGCTGAGCCAAGCAAATTGGGACTTTTCCCATTTTGCGGCCATTCAGGCTGAATCAGCCCAACATTTCCCTGACTGCAGTGTTTTACTACATGCTGTGCGGGGATAGTTGTGCCAACATTGCTGATCTGGAGCAACTCTTCCCTGCATCCCCCTTTTCCCCTTCCCCAGGCTGGATATAAAAGCAATCCAAGTCAAGGAGCTCCGGCCCTTTGGAATAAAGAGGAAATGTTTTCTAAATATGGGAGATAGATCTATCAAAAGGAGGTTGACTGGGTTAAATGTTGTGCGTGGTGTGACAGTACAAGTGAGACTGAGGAAAGGGAAGGGAAATAAGACCCATTCGTATGGAAGGAAAGTGCTCACTGCCAGCAGGCATATGTCAAAGGAACTTTCTGTTTAAAGGCACAAAGAGGCTGTGCAATTGTAAGACCTCTGTTCCTAAAGAAGAGAATTTGTTTTAACCAACACTGATAAAATGAGGAGGGGTTTTAGTGCGAATGTCTCCTTCGCTGGAGACATTCAACACCCCCCTGGACACCTTCCTGTGTGATCTGTTCTGGTGACCCTGCTTTAGCAGGTGGGTTGGACTGGATGATCTCCAGAGGTCCCTTCCAACCCCAACCAGTCTGTGATTCTGTGATTTTCTCCTGCTTTTCCAACACCTCTCTGGAGCTGGGCCATGCTTTGTTGTGCTCATGTTCCTCTCTGCAGGAATATGGAACTTCCTGAGCTCCCGCTGTTCCCACAATGTTCTCGCAGTCACGTTCTTCTTTCCATGTTTTTAGTAGTGGATTATGAAATCACTCACTGAGAGGCTAGTAATGAATGACAGGGAGGGTCACACGTCTGCAGGCTTGAGTCCAAGTTTCCAGCTAATGACTTGAACAGAGGTAGAACAGTTCGGAAACGTCCCTTGGAGACCCATGGTGGAACAGCAACAGCATTTTGCTGGGAAACCAAAAAACCAAACTCACAGAATCCCAGAATGTCAGGGGTTGGAAGGGACCTGGAAAGCTCATCCAGTGCAATCCCCCCATGGAGCAGGAACACCCAGCTGAGGTTCCACAGGAAGGTGTCCAGGCGGGTTTGAATGTCTGCAGAGAAGGAGACTCCACAACCTCCCTGGGCAGCCTGGGCCAGGCTCTGACACCCTCACCATGAAGAAGTTTCTTCTCAAATTTAAGTGGAACCTCCTGTGTTCCAGTTTGTACTCACTGACTCAAGTTGAAGTCCACCCTGGTCAACCCCAGTGAGCAGGCACTTAGTGATGAAACAAAGGAGGCAAAGGTGTTGTATTTCCCATCCAGCACCTCCATCTGCTCTTGGTTACTTTTTTATCTTAAGGACATATCCTTGGAAATGGTATTTGGGAAGAACATTTGATTGCACGTAAAAGGTCTGCTGATCTAATAGGAAAGGGTGCACTGACCTGAAGGTAGAGACAGAAATAAGAAAGAGGTGATTAATTGTTGGAACATAAGACCTTTTTCTTTCAGAAATTTAAAGTTGATATCTTCTCTGTAAATATGCTTCAGCTAATTACAATTTTCTAAGCTCAGTTCAGAAGGAAATGCAGGCTAAACCATTGCCTAATGACTCCCTCTGAGATAAACATGTAGAAAATCAGGGTCTGATTTCCCTTCTTATTTCCCTAATGTTTCATGTTGAAGATCCAGGGAAGTGTCCAATAATGCTCACTCAAAGGATGGGAACTACAGGAGGCTGAGGATGAATCTAGATGGTCATGAGTGAAGGACGAGAGGAAATTGCCTCAAGTTGCACCAGGGGAGGTTGAGGTTGGATCTTGGGAACAATTTCTTCCCCAAAGGGCTGTGGGGCATTGGAACAGGCTGCCCAGGGCAGTGCTGGAGTCACCATCCCTGGAGGGGTTGAACAGATGTGGAGATGAGGTTTTTGGGAACATGGTTTAGTGACAGTATTTGGTTAATGGTTGGATTTGATAACCTTGAGGGTCTTTTCCAACAAAAAATATTCTATGAAGATGGTCATGAATGAAGACGGTCATGAGAAGAAAAGGAGCACCACCATCAGTTCCTTTTCACAGGTAGCACAGGACACAGATTGGCTTTATTTTTGGAGAGAAAAGGGCAGATCGAAGTAAGTTCTGAACCCTTTAACATAAATTTCATCTGACCATCCCCTGCAGTCATCAGGGTTAAAAACCAACACAGCTCCAAGTTCTTCCCACTGCATCTGCAACCAGTGGTACTCTCACATTTCAGGGACGCGGCTCCCCTGGGCCAGCACAATCCACAGTCAGCGAGGGTTTGATTTTGCATATCCTCCTCTAACCAGAGCTTTCTCACACAATGAATCCTTTGACCTCACTGAGCTCGATGACGTGCGTCTCGGCAATTTTCGAGGCCTCAGCCCCTGACCTGCCAAAATCATGGGAAAGCAAACGCTCCCCTCAAGGGCATTTCTACGTAGGAAGAGCAATAGACCTTGCATGCTACAAGACGGCCACAATTTTAATGCCGTGAATAAAGTCTCTGTTGACAGTCAGCAAAGAGCACTCTGACACCTCAGGGCTTTGTTGTCGTCCGTGTAAAATTAACCACTTAGTCAGAACAGATAGTATACATCTGTCCCTTTTTATTTCTTTTTTTTCCCCACCACATCGCCACTGGGGAGATTTCATTAAAGCAATGTTAGACCATGGGTGTTAGCTACATTTGCAGGATATAATTAGCTGGCAAGGCTGAAATAAGGTATCTGCTGTAACCTTGGCTGCTGGGCTGCAAGGTACTGTGAGCAAATTCTAAAGGAGATGATGCATGGGCTCCAGAAATAATGATTTTTCCCCTGAGAGCCTATGGAGGATGTCCTTTGCTTGCACGAGGACTTCTGGAAATTACAGGTCTTTAATGAGCAGATCCCAGGTAATAAATCAGATTGGGATCTCCCCATTTCGTTGCACCATGGGCAGTCTGCCTATTGTATGACTGATGCTTGGGTAAAGGGAAAAAAAGGGGCTGCCCCTGGGGACATTCCCACTGACTCCAAGGGGAGGACAGGATCCCTGCCTGGAAGCTGAGAAGATTTAAGGCCTGAGGGCACGAACGCCTCTGGATCATATTCAGGACACACAGTTTGGAAGACAAATGTTCTTGACAGCCAGGGGTGATTCAGGCCAGACTATCTCAGTCTGCCAGCTGGCATGAAGCTAATTCCAGCCATGAATGCTTCGAAGGGTATATCCACAGGCTTGTATCCATTCCTGCTTGGAGCAGCAGTTTGGATTGGTACCTCCTGAGGTCCCTTCCATTCCAAATTATCCTATGATCCTATGAGAGGTGGGTTCTTCAAGCTGAATTTCTCCTCTTTGTGCAGAGAGTTGGTGGAACTTGGGCATGTCTCAAAGACACAAGGAATGGAGGGGGATTGGTGTCACCCAGTGTCAGTCCTTGAAAGGACTTTGGGTCCTCTCCTACACATCTGTGTTGTACAGACCAGACAGCAAATCCTTCTTGGGCTCCGCAGCCTGCTGACTCTCCAGATGTGAGCTCCTGTGGGATCAGGTCTTGTGTGGACATCTTCTGATGTTTCATTTAGATCCTGTTTTAGGTGCATCTTCACAGAATCATTGAATCAGTGAATCATAGAATGGTTTGGGTTGGAAGGGACTTTTAAAGGTCTTCTAGTCCCTGAATATTGTATTCAGTTCTAGTCCTTCATGACAAGAAAGGCCTTGAAGTGCTGGAGCGAGTTGACAGAAGGGAACGGAGCTGGGGAAGGGGCTGGAGCACAAGTGTGATGGGAGCGGCTGAGGGACCTGGGGGGTTCAGTTGGAGAACAGAAGCTGAGGGGAGACCTTCTGATCTCTGAACTGCCTGAAAGGAGCTTGGAGCCAGGGGGGTCGGGCTCTGCTCCCCAGGAACAAGCGCCAGGAGCAGAGGAAACGGCCTCAAGTTGCACCAGGGGAGGTTGAGGTTGGATGTGGGGAACAATTTCTTCCCCAAAGGGCTGTGGGGCATTGGAACAGGCTGCCCAGGGCAGTGCTGGAGTCACCATCCCTGGAGGGGTTTAAAAGACACGTAGATGAGGTTCTTAGGGACATGGCTTAGTGTCAGGGTTGGGTAACGTTTGGACTCAATGATCGTGAAGATTCCTTTCAACTGAAATCATTCTATGATTCTTGTTTCCAACCAAAATGATTCGATTATTCTAGGGCAACCTCACTGCAATAAGCAGTGTTTAAATATCTTTGTTTAAAGTTCTTCAAAATAGAACACAATTACTTTGCAAAATGTTCCCTCTAATGTGCCATATTTTCCCTTCTCCAAACAGCAGCATTTTACACCAAAAAACACTTTGTAAGTTCAAAAGTTCGTTGCTCGTGGTTAAAGAGCTCTTAGTGTATTGGCATCACAAAATGTAAATGCACTATCCATTTTCAAATTGAAGCTTGGTCTCAATTTTCCTTTTGGTTTCCAAAGGAAAAGAAGATAGTTTAAACTCTGGTGATACACTTTCAGTGAACTCTTCTGACACAGGTTAAACAAACAGGGCTTCCCAGAGTGAACTTTGCAAAGGAAAAACTCCCTGTCCCATCAGTCAACCAGCAGAGCTATCTAGCACAAAACATCCAGCATGCACAGACCACATGGAGTTCTGCAGCCTTGAGCAAAATGCTGTATTTATTACTGATATCTTGTCACCCTAACCTTTGCAATATGATCATTTGATACTCAGATATGTGTGATTGGCCTGGCAATTCATTAGCTTGTAGTCAGTAGAAAGTGATGGGTCCTTCTCCACTGCTGTTCGTGTCAATCGGCTGATAAAGCTGACTTTTGCTCTTAGATTGGATATGGTTCATTTTGTTATAAAATAAGCTCTGCTTCTTTACTTCTCTTTAGGTAAGGAGGGAGGTGTTGCTCAGTGTGACTAACATCAAATAACCCTTCGCGTGCTCAGATGTCATCAAGACAAAATGTGCTCAGAGGTAACGCGAACTCTCGATAAAGAGGGTGCTTTTCAAATAAAGCTTTGATTCGATTAGTTTCATAAACAAATTGAATGGGCATGTTCGCTGAGAGTGTGTATGCCCCAAGCCAGGTTGTCTGAACACAGTTTAAAGCAAATAAAGGTCATGAAACACCAGATTAACCAAGACAAAACATGTTTGCAATAGAATCAAAGAATCATAGAATAGTTTGGGTTAGAAGGGACCTTCAAAGCTCCCCCAGTGCCACCCCTGCCATGAGCAGGGACATCTTCACCAGCTCAGGTTGCTCAGAGCCCCGTCCAGCCTGGCCTGGGATGTCTCCAGGGATGGGGTATCCACCACCTCTCTGCCGAACCTGGGACAGTATTTTATACCACCCTCATTGTAAAAAATTTCTTCTTCATGCCTATCCTGAATCTCCCCTCTTTCAGTTTAAAACCATCACCCATAGAAGCAATGTCTTATTACCCACCTGATATAACTGAAGAAAGTAAGGAGTATGTTTGGTGCACCATCTTCTCTAGGGCTAAAGTGAGAGCATCAAACTTTGAGAACAAGCATCTTGTATTTAATTAGACTCATCAAAGTTGGACCACCTTGTACCTGTGTGGTAGAGGTGATGCTAATGAAGGGGGAAAGTTGCTTATTTTCAAGAGACAGGGAGAGAAAATGAAACGTGGAGAGGAAGGCTGAGATCATGCTTGCACCCCAGTTTAAAAATGCCTGTTGGACTGGTAGAGCAGCTGTTGTTGCATGAGGTAACGTGACTGGACAAGATATGTTTTTATTGGAAATCTCAAGAGTAAATCTTTCTCACTCATCACTTTATTTCCTTCATAAAAAAAACTCGTTCATCCAAGATCCAAGTGTGTGACATCAGCTTTTTCTTATCATATGGCTTCCTAAACTAATCAAAATGTTCTGTACATGTCCACACCTACTTTTTTTTTCCTCTTTCATTACTATCCAGGTACTTACATGACCTGTATTCTTTTATTACATAAGTACTTTGCAAGCATTTACAAACTTTTGGTAAACTTTTACCTTGGCAAAGGGAGCGCAGCAGTGATTTTGCATTCTGCTTTTATCAGCTGACTTCAGCCTAGAAACTTCGCAGCCTGGGGTTAATATTGCACCTCGTGAACTTTGTAATCTACAGGCAATGGGTCAGGAAAGTTCACAATTATTTTTATCGATGTGGGTAGTAACGCAAAGTTCACTACCAGAAAAAAACAGCACTTGAATAGAGTGAATATTAAACAAAGACTCCTGAAAAGAGCTTATTTTGAATTGGTTGCATAGGGGATGCATTGGAAAGGGTAGGCAGCATTTTCACACCAACTTTTCTGAATTTAGATCATGTCTGATGAGCCCAGAGGATTCACTGCCACAGGAATCACCCAGGAATAACTACTACATAGGGAAGAGGACATGAGGAAGATATTTGTTACAACCAGGGTGGTGAGACCCTGGCCCAGGTTGGCCAGAGAGGTGGTGGATGAACCATCCCTGGAGACATCCCAGGCCAGGCTGGACGGGGCTCTGAGCAACCTGAGCTGGTGAAGATGTCCCTGCTCATGGCAGGGGTGGCACTGGGGGAGCTTTGAAGGTGCTTTCCAACCCAAACTATTCTATGATTCCTTGATTCTAAGACTAACAGGTTTCAAAGCAGGATTAGATATTTCTAAGGGGAATGAGAACTGACAGAACAACAGGTCCATGGTATCGATAACAAGGACAAGTGATCTTCATGACTGCAGCAGACCAACAGTCCTCTTTAGGAGATGGGGCCTCTGTCACAAGCAGCATCTCACCCAGGGGCATCTCATTTGCAACGGGAGCCTCCAGACATTTTCCATGCTACAAATAACAGCACGGTTTCATCCCTGCAGATCAAATGCCATCTAACTAGACCAAGTGATCTGTGTATTCCCAGCACATCTGCAAAGATGTGTAATTACCCTTGAGTAATTTTTCCTGAGGGCATTTGGGGAGGTAAAGCATGGTCCCACCTAAAGCATGCCTCCTTTGGGCAAATTCCCACATATTTCAAAGGGAGGAAAAATAAATCAAAAAAGAGAGATTATTATTTGTTTAATGAACCTGCAGAAGTGCATTTCTTTCTGGGAATCTTATTAAAAAGTCCTTTCCTCATGGAAATGTGGCTGGTGAGTAGATACTTTGTCAAGTCAAAGAGAAAAAATCCCACAGATTGGAAGTCTAATCACATTGAAACCATATGTGCAGCATATGTCAGCAGTTACAGAGAGCTTTAGAAAAAACAACTACAAAACCTCGGCCTCTGCCTTCAAAGGGGTTTTAGAAGGGCCAAAATTTTGATCTCTAAATTTATGCCCTTTAGGGAAAAGTCATGGGGATTGTTTTTGTGTTTGTGTCTGTCTGTTTTTGTGAATAGTTTTGCTACAGAAAACTAACCGGAGGTCCCTACCACAAGAAAAAAAACCCCATGTATCAGAGCTGGCTTCCTCCCTGGGACTGTGCAGATCCCAGCACACATTGAGTCGGTCTTTTCACAAGCCATGGCTCTGTTTTAAAGCCCAGTCCTGCCTTCGAAAAATGGCTTTATTCAAGAACAGAACGATGGGGATCTGTGTTTCCTGCCTCCCCTTGTTTCAATATGATACGTGCGTTGTTGACTCTTGTAAAGGCAAATGGTCTTTCAATCAGCAGTCGAGACCAAAAAATTCATTGTAGGTTGGTGGCGTTAATGTCGGCGCTATCCCTTTTCATGTAACCATCTCTTACAATGCTTCAGCATACAGATTGGTCATAACACCCTTTTTCATGGCCTTGATTCTCTTCTTTACTGATATGCTGTATCTTTATTGCAGGAAAGCATGAGTTATTGCCACAAACTGAAGTTGTTGCATTTCGTCCTGCACAAACAGGGGTCAAATCCCTGAGTCATATGCTTCGAGACCTAAAGGCAATCTGTAAAGCAAGGTGGAGAAAACCTCTCCTTAGCTCCTGGCTTGGTGGTCAGCACATGCCAGCTGTGTCTGCAAGCAGTCCTTGGTGATAAGGGTCAGGGTTAAGTGCTCTGTGGAAGCCTTTGAAGTGCTAAAACAAACATATGACCTGCGATGGCTCAAGACACGGACCTGTTAGAGAGGGGCCAGAAGAGGCCAAAGAATGATCAGAGTGATGGAACAGCTCTGCTATGAGGACAGGCTGAGAGAGTTGTGGTGTTCAGCCTGGAGAAGAGAAGGCTCCAGGGAGACCTTAGTGTGGCCTTGCAGTGCTCAGAAGGGGCCTGTAAGAAAGATGGAGAAAGACTTTTTAGCAGGGTCTGTTGCGATAGGACAAGGGGTGATGGTTTTAAACTAAAAGAGGAGAGATTCAACCTAGACATGAGGAAGAAATTTTCTACACTGAGGGTGGTGAAACATTGGTCCAGGTTGGCCAGAGAGGTGGTGGATGAACCATCCCTGGAGACATCCCAGGCCAGGCTGGACGGGGCTCTGAGCAACCTGAGCTGGTGAAGATGTCCCTGTTCATGGCAGGGGTGGCACTGAATGAGCTTTGAAGGTCCCTTCCAACCCAAACTATCCTATTACTGTTTGATAAACACGAGGAGATGCATGGGGAGATCCCAGTTCTCCCATCAGTGACAAGCTTTCTCAGGGGTAAGACAAACCCCCTTCCCAGCAAGGTTTGGGGGTGGCACAGACATGAGAGACAGGGCAATGTGCCAACGTGGAGGTTTTAAAAGCCCAGCAGGATGTGACTCATTGGGGAAACTGGTTCTGCCAGGGTGGTGCAACCGTCTGAGCTCAAACACAACCCATTTTCCTCCCACTCGTTCCCACCATGAGGTTCTTCTGGGCCACTTGCTCCCACCATTAGGCTTTGCTGGGCCAGTCACATGTGTCTGTGAGCTGGGAAAGAGTAATGAGAAACCTCTTGGAAAGGAGGTGGTGGAGAAACCAATGTAGTGAAGGTAAGGCAGCTATGCTGAGTTTTTAGCAAGCAGGCTGCCTGCACACAAGTGTGTGTGTATATGTCCACATGCGGGTATGTGGACTCTGTATTGTGGAGCAAAGGACACATTTGGGAGTGCACATTGGAGTAGACAGGATGGGCCAGCAACAGAAACTGGCTTCTCAGCCAGCCCCAAGCCCACTGAAACTCTTGGCTGAGCCCATATCCTGACCTTGCTCTGTTGAGTAGATGGACACACAACTCAAGACAGGCTTCCTAAAGATGAGTAGTGTTGTAGGACATGACATGTTGAGAAGTAAAATTGAAGGCCAGACTTGGGGAGCAACCTGAACATGTGGCCCCTGTACAGACACAGTGTACCCAGGACCTGGTCATGGCCAAGGATTACGGTGCAAAGGCTGGAGGGGGCTGACTGAGGGGAGGTTTCTTTTAGACATTGTGAAAAACAACTGCATTTTTTTGCAGTCCTCCTTAGTGGCAGAATGGGTGCGAGGAAAGGTTGTCTTCTCTCTCAGGGGACAGGGGCTGTGAGCAAAGCTTTTGCCCTTTCTCCTGTGGCAGTTTTCCAACAACCCCATGCACCTTCTTTCCTCATTTGATGACTGTCAAATATGAATTCATCCCAGATAACTTCCCCCAGCACAAACTTACCTATCGAATTCCTACGCAGCACACACCGTAGAGGAACCCCATCTGATCCTTGCTTCACTTAGCCCTCAGCTTTGCTTCTCTCTCGTACCAAGCTCCAGCAGATACACCTAAAGGTCATGACCTTCTACAGCCCAAAATACAGACTTAGTATTTTTTTATTTCCTTTGTTGCTGTTTTAAAGGCTTGTGGGAAAGACTTCAAGGTGAGAAGCTACACGGAAATGTCCCTGACATCTACTGACTCTTTGAGGCAAGATAGCCCACCAAAATTATTTGTAAATACAAGCTGATGGGAGGCCAGAAGAGGACAAGGACTACACTTTTGGTTTGTATTAGGACTTGTCACTACTGTTCCATGCTTCAGCTTGCTCTGTTCCAGCAATGCTAACTCATTCAGTAAAATACATGACATTTTATTCAAAGATCCAGCTTCTTTATTATCTGCAAACATTTACCCTCCATTTAGAAAATGCAGGACATACCAATCATTGAAAGCCACTGAAAAAAAGTTAAGAGAAAACTCTCGAGGCTCAAGAAGTTTTGTAATATGTTATTTTCTTTTTACATTCCATTGTTTTTAAGGAAAAGTTGTTTTGTGGTAGCCTGATTCATGAGTTTGTTGCACCTGGGAGCCGGTCACACTTGAGTTTTGGACGTGGTCTGCAAGAAAGAAGTTCAAACAAGCCCAAGGAAAATGAGTCAAGGATGATGGTTGTGACTCACAGGAGTACTAGAAAGTCGTTTTACATGTTTTACCTAGAAAAATAGGAGCAGGTAAGGCCATATAATCACTTCACGCATAGAACTGTATGCAGAGGGAGAAGGGCTGTGCGGGTTTGCCACAGCAGATAGAACAAGGAAGGGGAGATTAAATTTAGCTGGCTATTAGGAACAATTTCCTGAGAGTGAAGACAATTAGGCAGTGGAACTGTTTTGCCTAGTGAGGTAATTACTGCACAAACACTAGATGGACGCGAGCCAAGATTAGATAAGTATAGTGGAAAATGTAGTACAAGGTCTCTTCTGATGAGCCCAGAGGGGCTGGCTTTGCTGGCAGCATGCCCGGCCGAGCAGTTGGAGGAAACTTTCCCTGAAAAGTTCTCGAGACAACAAGGGACAAGAAGACTGCAGGACCAGAGCTGGCTCTCCACTCTCGTCAGGGTGGAGAGCAATTCATCAAACCCCTGCTGCCACAAAAGCCAGCGAAAGATCTGAGGCAGCCAGGAAATGGAAGTAGATTCAATAATAATAATAATAATAATAATAATAATAATAATGATAATAATAGTAATAATAATAATAATAATAATAATAGTTGAGGGTTTGGGGGAACAATTCTTATTTAGATTCCTTAAAGCCCCTTTTTGTTCCATATGGGGCTTGGGTGTTTCTGCAGTTGTTGATTCTTGCTTTTTTTATTTTTGTCTTTGTTCATTGGTACACATGGAGTGTTTGCAGAATCTAGAGCCAGGAGAGCTCCCAGAGCAAGGGGACAGATTTTTTGGAAGAGGTCGCATCTGACAGCTGAGCACTTGAAAATCAGGACTGCTGCAGTATCTCACAGAAGGAAGAACCATGGCTAATCCACACTACGGCTGTTTCAGTGCTTTTCCCCACAGTCATGCAAGCACTAACACATAAGGGACAGAGATCTTAAAATAATATTCACACGCACCAGGAATTCTGCCTGCCCATACAACACCACATCATCACTCCATCCTCCCAACTGATACACTGAAGCAAAACTTAGAGATCTCCACATTTCGCCATGCAATGGACACACTCTCTCTGCTATGTCAAAATGAAAATATCCATAGGAACATGATATTAGAGGGATTTCCTGGCAAGGCAGAGCTGCCCTTACTATCTCCATGCCCACGTCTTCCAGCAACTCATGGGATGGGGGAACCCCGTTGTGCGAGGAGCTTTGTCTGTTGAAAGAGTATCACTGATATTGATTCCCACCCTGAATCATTAGGTTTAAAGTCCTCTCCAAAATATATTTTCCTCAGCTATGACAATACAGAATCATAGAATCCTAGAATCATTTTGGTTGGAAAAGAACCTCAAGATCATCAAGTACAACTGTTAACCCAACACTGTCACTAAATCATGACCACAAGAACTGGATCTACGTATCTTTTAAACACCTTTGGGAACAGTGATACTACCACTGCCCTGGGCAGCCTGTTTCAATACCCAATGACCCTTTCTGGGAAGAAATTGTTCCCAAGATTCAGTCTAAACCACCCAGGCACAACTTGAGGCCTTTTCCTCTCATCCTGTCCTACTCGTGTAAGTAGGGTAAGAGGATGGGAGAAGGACCTGGTCCCACTGACAGACAAGATTCCATCTCAGCAGAAAACCCCAATCATGATCCCGTACCATGACTGAAGTCTGGAAGAAAGAGGCAGCCTGGAGAAAGGAGCAAGCGAACCATTTTGGGCTGGAAGTAGAACATCATGGAGGCACAGAGCAATTCGATTGGGTTACCCAGGGAACCTATCTGTATACCACACAGGGTCACTTATCCCTGGGGCCGAGATCACTCTCAGGTGTCCCCAGGAAACCCTAGAAAGGCAGCAGTGACTCCTCTTGTTCAGCAGCTACTCTCTTACTGGATCATCCTTGACTCAGAGGTTAGAGGTTGTCCCAGCCCCAAAAATGTGGCTGTAAGAGGGTATGAAAGACAGAGGAGAGTGTGCAGGTGTTAGGAACCCTGCCAGTCTTCGTACAGCAAGGATGGGAGTAGAACAATGCCTCATCTCAATGCTGGGTTTGATCTGCCAGACACTATGGTTAATGCAATATGGGTGCTAGGTGCTTTACGCTGGAAATTAGGCTACTTAATCAAACTGCTGGCTTGTTCAATGATTTATAGCAGTGTATTTACCTACTGTATGGGTAGGAAAACCCCTGTATTTATTTACTTGCCTCTTTAAATAGGTGCAACCCTATCAGGGATGGGACAGAAGGCATCACCAACATAACCACCTTTTTTAGGGAAACTCCTCCGAAGTGGTAAACACCACAGTTGAGCAAACACAGCAAAGGATGCTGAGGATTCCAGGAGGCAGGCAGCCTAGCACCACCCTGCCTTTATCCCTCCACATTTGATGTGAAGTCAGAAAGCAGAGGAGCTGGAGCTCAGAAGATGTGGCTGGAGTTATAATTATGTGTTGGAGGCTGCAGCACAGTCACCCGATTGGGTTTTCCTGCCAAAGGAGCATCCTCTCTTCTCTCCACTGCAGCACCACACTGTGCTGGGGCTCTTCTTCCTGCTCCCCAGTTCCCCCAGTCTGATTTGCACAGCAGATGGGTCATAGAGGATAAAGGAAGCAGCAGCACACAGACTCTCAATGCTGCCATACAGGTTGGGCTTTTCAGACAGACCAAGAAGTAATGGAGATGCCATTACCCATGCCAGTCTCTGGTGGTCATCAGGAACCTTGCTCATACCAGCTGGTCCTGCTTTCCACCAGTTTCTTGCAGGGAAGACAGGGTAAAAATCCTCCAGGAAGCACCAACATATGTCCTGAAGCCACATGAGTGACATGAGTGGTTTGGTTCCTTGTCTCGGTGGGGAGTCCACATCTGCAGGACCTTCCTTGGCTTCTAGCTCTACCAGAAGGACAGAGACCATACTTGCCCCATTCTGCTATGGTGCAAACCAGAAAGATTCTCTACTTGATTCATTGTCATGTTTTGGTAGATTTTTGCATTAATTTATTTGAAGAAGAATCAACCGCAGAACCAGTCTCAGACCGAGACAATACACTGCTATATTTCTGTGTGGTAGCATCCAAAGTTTTGCAAAGTGGTACTATCCAGCAATCATACCAATCATTCCTGGGATGCTGAATGGCTCCTCCAAGCGGGATCCAATCCGCACTGTCTAGAGCAGCTTGCACCAAGTATTTAATGTACACTGTGTTGCCCTGGGAATGCAATCCAGTCTCATCTCCGCCGTCCCTTCTGCTTCTAACGATAGTCTGCTCAGACATTTCAGAGATATTTTTACCATGATCCCAAATTCCTTTCCTGGCCAGTAGCCTGCTTTTGACATTTTTTCTATAAAGCACAAGTTTCCCTCTCGAGTGCATTAGCCCCAGCTCTTTCAGGAGCTGGATTCATTCTGTTTGTCTGCACTGGCTTTCTGCTGGTGTGTTTCCCTCAAAACCAGGGATGTTGCCCCTCTGTAACGTGTTCAAACAAGTAACGATTATGTGATTCGTGTGAAATTAAATCAGGTTGAACACCCCAGTATAAGGTGCCAGAATAATGGGAGCTCGGCTCACACACCCTCAAAATACACACTGAACATCATCCATGGGGTACTGATTTCAAACTAAAGGAGAAGAGATTCAGGCCAGACATGAGGAAGGAATTTTTTACAGTGAGGGTGGTAAAACACTGTCCCAGGTTGCCCAGAGAGGTGGTGGATGCCTCATCCCTGGAGACATCCCAGGCCAGGCTGGACGGGGCTCTGAGCAACCTGAGCTGGTGAAGATGTCCCTGCTCATGGCAGGGGTGGCAATGGATGAGCTTTGGAGGTCACTTCCAACCCACACTATTTTATGATTCTATGATTCTATGTGCTGAGCAGCCCTGGTGTGTCCATCCAGCCCATGACCCTGCCATCCCTTGCCTTGGATCCCCAGGAGGGGATGCATGAAAAGTCCAAAGAGCCTCCCCAGTTACATCCTTTTTGTGGTTCCTCCATTTCTCCTGTGCCTCAGCTCACCAAGCAACCCATCATTCTACATCAAGAAAGGGACCTGCAAGGCCTGAGACAGTTCTTTAATAATTACTCCATAAACTCCTGTTTGATTGAACTTCTATGATACCCACAACATAAGCCTAACCCTAATGTACTCCTCTGGGATGTGGCAATGCCTTAGCCAGGCACCGTTGAAGGAAAAATGAGAAGCAAAGACCATGTGTGTTTTGAAACACTGCAAAGTCATCCTGAAACTGCTTACAGAAGGAATTGGGAAATGCCTGCTCATCGTGACCACTGTTCATCAGCCTTGCCTTGACTCTTGCTAATTTACAACCCAGGAAGGCTGGATCAGGCAGGTTAGGGGAGTTCATGTTGTGAACTGCTACCTAAGCAAATATAGGCTGTGATAAATAATTGACAGGAGTTGTAATACTGAACTGTCCTATGAAGGGTGGGAAGGAGCAGGGAGAATAAGGAGAGAATATCAGGCTTATAAAACTGTATTATTTTCTGACCTTGGCTCTAAGACTGGTCTCTACCTGTTCTGCTCACCTCTGATCCAAGCAGAAGACAAAACACTCCTCCCAGGGATATCATTTGAAGAGACAGGCAGAGGGTTCTTTTGCTACATGCTTTGCAGGGCATCCAGTGTGGTCTGCATGTAGGCAGGTTTCCTTGTGCAGAGAGGCATAAAAAGGGTATGGAAGGATCCTCAAACCTGAATTAGGAACCCAAGTTCCCATTTATCAACTGCTGGTGGGGTTGAATGCCCCCTTCATTCCTCTAGAGACCTTTTTCCCAGAGCTGTTCCTGTCAAGAACAGCTTGATTGTGAGGACAGGCTGAGGGAGTTGGGGTGTTCAGCCTGGAGAAGAGAAGGTCTGGGGAGACCTTACTGTGGCCTTTCCGGACTTAAAAGGGGCCCACAAGAAAGATGGGGAGAGACTTTTGAGCAGAGCCTGTTGCAACAGGACAAGGGGTGATGGTTTTAAAGGAAAGGAGGGGAGATTCAGGCCAGACATGAGGAAGAAATTTTTTCCAATGAGGGTGGCAAGACCCTGTCCCAGGTTGGCCAGAGAGGTGGTGGATGAACCATCCCTGGAGACATCCCAGGCCAGGCTGGACGAGGCTCTGAGCAACCTGAGCTGGTGAAGATGTCCCTGCTCATGGCAGGGGTGGCACTGGGGGAGCTTTGGATGTCCCTTCCAACCCAAACTATTCTGTGATTCCATGATTCCAAGATACAGGCAGTTGGTGCTTGCTAAAGTCAGCTCTAAAAGGCTATTGGCATGAGAAGAATGCTCTCTCCTCCAGCCAAAACCGCTGAGTTGAATATTTTCCCATCGCGTGCATTGTGCCCATGCTCTGTTGACTCAGAGCCACGTTTCCAACCCCAGCAGCAGGAGCAGTGTCCATCTACCACTTCAGAGCAGCCTATGCACCCCTGATGCAGTGCCCGCTGCAGTTTGGAGAGCCCCAAAGCCTCCTGAGGCACTCACATCAAGAGATTCATGTGGCTGAAGGAAGCACCTACCCACCCAGCAGACCACTCTCAGTGCTAAACAGGAGCTCACACACTTACCCACCCTCACCCAATCTGCCCAAGGGTGAGTGTGCTTCCTATCTGGCTTCAAATGGTGTGTCCTGGGGGACTGGAGAACAGACTGGCTTTGCAGTTCAATCACCAGAGACCCCAGCCTGCAGCTTGTTTTGCTTTTATCATGCAATCTGCTTTTCCCCCAGCTTACTGCAGGTACGTTCTGCAGGTGGTCATGGCCATTTTTAACTATTGAGGCTCCTTCTTTTACCTGGAGTACTGTGTTGAAAGTGAATCCAAAGGCTCCAGCAGCAGCACTGTCAGCAGCAGCTCATTTTCCGTGCCTAGAAAGTGCTGCTAATGTTATGTAGCTTAACCCTTCTCAGTTCCGTGGTAGCCACACACACAGCCAGAGCCCCTGTGGGCTGAAAGGTGGTTTCCATGTTCCTTCGATGCTTTGAAATCTGTGTATCAGCAGAGCTGAGCAGCATGGTTCTTAGCTCACGCCTACCCTAACACACCAGGTGGGGGTTTTCCTACCATCTGTGCCAGATTCAACCCATTTCAGGGCACGTTCTCCAGGGCTGGTCTGCATGAGGTACACCCTGAGATGGGCTTTAGGGGGACCATGCTCACAGTAACTCTGTAGTTTAGTCTTTTTGGCTAACCATTGCTGCATCAACTAGTATTTGCTAGTGAAAAGTATGAAGTGCCTGAAACACAGGAGGCAAGGGAGAACTCTAACCTCTCTTTGCAATGTTTTACCAAAGAGGCATATTTAACCTATTGATCTTCTTATTTCATTCATAGGTTAGTTTATTATTTCAGGCTAAAAATCCTACAGCTGCCGCAGCATCTGGTGGTGCATGTTTTCAGCTCGTGTATTTGAGCCTCTTCCACTGCCTAAACAAGACAGCTTTCCCTTTGGGCTGGGAAGGACGAGCCACGGCTCTTTGTGGATTTAAGAATTTAATATTTTCCTCTGTTTTCTAGAAAGAAAAACAAGACCATGGTGTAAGAATTTTCCAGTCTTTCTCATAACGCTTCTACACCTGTGGAGTTGTATTACATTTGATCTTGTATTACTCAGTTTCTGGTTTATGCAATTTAATACAAATTAAACCATGATCGATTATGCTCACTCTCTCCTCCTCCTGTCCTCCCTTCCTCCATCCATCCATCCATCCATCCATCCATCCATCCATCTATCCATCCATCCATCTCTGTATCTGCCTATTATCTGTGCTGTCTTTGCAATAACTGAATACTTTCTCCATAAATTCAGTGGCAATTGAGAGGTTCCCAATGAGCTTCTTAAAGCCCGTGGAAGGGCTGACAGGGTTAAAATGCTTTCTGTGGTCAGGTTGAGGGCTTGGATTTGGATGTTTAATTTTCTTCACTTCCTGACAGGTTTTTATTGGGTAAAATCAACCTGCAGAATATGGGAGAACTTTACAGAGAGCATGTGTCAGTCCTCAGCACCACATAGATTCCTGGGGGGATTTTATCCGAGGTCCTAGACCAAAATCAGTGGTGTTGGTTGGATGAAGCTGTGTCTGGTGGGAAGTCCTCCAGTCTTGTGCTCGAGGACTCCAACGCCTCTCTGCGATCCTGTTCCCTGGGGAGTTTCCATTGCTCTTCCTATTTCTTTCTGGTTTGAATTTCTCAAATTTCAGTTTGGCAAACTAAACTCCTTAAGCAAGAGAAACAGCTTGCTGGGATTAGTATCAGTTTACATCGAGGTGCTGGGGTAAAAGACACATGTTGTTTGGAGTATTGGAAACAACAAGGACTGGTGCATGAGAGGGGTTAAGGCAGGGTCCAGGGAGGAAAGATGAACGTTGGCTTATTTTTCTTTCTCTCCCTGAGCAATAGCACTTGAAGGAATCAGTGATGGAAGATGTGACCTGATATGTGTTTGCAGAAAGCTGCACCAAACTTGAGAACAGAGCTGAGGAGGCCCTGAGGTGCCCACTCTCAGGGACCTGGGCTCTGCTTGGACTTTGTCTGTAAACATGGCTTGGTTCCAGAGCCCAGTTTTGGAGTGGGATCCAACTGTCACTGAGCCACCACCTACTGATGTACGGAGGGACGGGAACCACCAGAAAGACCTTCTAGCAACTGTTAGGGCAGATTGAGAGAGCTGGGGATGTTTGACCTGGAGAAGAGAAGGCTCCAGGGAGACCTTACTGCAGCTTTTCCATACTTAAAAGGGGCCAATAAGAAAGATGGGGACAGACTTTTGAGCAGGGCCTGTTGCAATAGAACAAGGGGTAATGGTTTTAAACTAAAGGAGGGGAGATTCAGGCCAGACATGAGGAAGAAATTTTTTACCATGAGGGTGGTGAGAGCCTGGCCCAGGTTGGCCAGAGAGGTGGTGGATGAACCATCCCTGGAGACATCCCAGGCCAGGCTGGACGGGGCTCTGAGCAACCTGAGCTGGTGAAGATGTCCCTGCTCATGGCAGGGGTGGCACTGGATGAGCTTTGAAGGTCCCTTCAAGCCCAAACTATTCTGTGATTCTATGGACTACCCTCCCATCACAGGTAATCTTCCTCTCCTCTCTTCTGCTGTCCAGTTGGCATTGTGGCTCTTCCCATCTGAGATCTTCCCATTGCTTCCTAAATCCAGAGCAAAGGATGGAGAAGGCAGAGGAGGACAATGGTGGGAATGGTGTTAGTGCTGGGATGCAGCTGGGAGGGAGAGGAGTTGAAGAGCTAAAGCTCTATTAGCTTTTTCTAGCAAACAGTGCTTTAAGAGATGCTTTACACTGTGGATAGTTCTGGACCCAAGAGAGAAGGGGTCTGAATTGAATAGCATATAACTCTTGCCCATCTGGGCTTTTGTCCACAAATGTCCCCAAAAAGCCAAGGTACACATCTAGCTTGTCAAAAGGTGCTGGGGCTTTGACGGGGACATGTTTTGCTCTTGCGTTTTGTCTCTGGGGCATGACGAGGGAAGGTCAGTAGGAGAGGGTGCAGCACACGATGAGCTGGGATGAAGTAAGAAGAGAAGAGGACAGGGAGTGTTAGGGGACGTGCAGGAATTCTTTGTAAACCGCAGAATTTTGTGGTTTCAAAAGCAAAACATCTTTGTTTGCATTTGTCTTGCAAACAAAACACATGTGACTGTTTCTTCTTTATTCCTGATTTGGTGCCTAAGTGGCAGCTCTGGCTCTGTGAAAAGCCGGGAACAGAGTTACTGCTCCTGGTATGTGAAGATGAACTTCTTGTGGCCAAGGACCAGGCCAAGGAATGTGTCTCCTCTGCCAAGCCCTGCAGCGGGCTGGCTGCCTCGGACACCCAGCACGGCAGTGAGCATCCCTGTGGCTCAAAACCATTAACCATCATGCAGTCTCCGAGGGCATCTGGCTCCAAGGAGAGTGGGAAGAGGGAAGGGACAACTTGTCCCTGCCAGTTTGGAAAATGTTGAGAAGAGGCTCTACAAAAAAAGCACTTTCCTGGTGAGTTGGACACCTTTACATGATGGGGATTCACAGCAGATTTGGACCAAAATATTAACCAGAACATCTGCTGAAACTTCGGGCATCGCTAAATTTAATGAAGAACCTCTCTCTGCTCTCTTTGTAAAGGTCAGAGAATAAAAACAGTTAGATACATCAGACATCTAATTCCCTCTAGGCTCACCCATCATTTCCTAAACCCCAGCCAGGGTCTCCTGGCTGCATCCTGGTGCTCAAGAACTGAATAACATCTCCTGAGACCGCCCTGCAGTGCTGGTCCAGCTCTGGGTCCTCAGCACAGGACACACATGGACCTGCTGGAGAGGGGCCAGAGGAGCCACAGGAATGATGCAAGGCTGGAGCAGCTCTGCTGGGAGGACAGGCTGAGAGAGCTGGGGTGTTCAGCTGGAGAAGAGAAGCTCTGGGGAGACCTTAGTGCAGCCTTCCTGGACTTAAACGGGGACAGTAAGAAAGATGGGGACAGACTTTTGAGCAGGGCCTGTTGTGATAGGACAAGGGATGATGGTTTTAAAATAAAGGAGGGAAGACTCAGGTCAGACATGAGGAAGACATTTTTCACAATGAGGGTGGTGAAACACTGTCCCAGGTTGGCCAGAGAGGTGGTGGATGAACCATCCCTGGAGACATCCCAGGCCAGGCTGGATGGGGCTCTGAGCAACCTGAGCTGGTGAAGATGTCCCTGCTCATGGCAGGGGTGGCACTGGATGAGCTTTGGAGGTCCCTTCCAACCCAAACTATTCTGCGATTCTGTGATTCTTCCATGTGGTTCATGAACTCTCACCTTCATCAGCTTTAGAGACAACCGCACACCAAAGAGCGACAGGTCATTAGATACTTTAGCTGGTGGGTCCTGTATTGTACTTTATGTATATGTTCATGTGTCATGTTTTGTCAGGTTAATGCTTGCAAAGCCCTTAGGATCCTCAGGAAAAAAAAGGGATTCGAGGATCAAGGGATTGCACACAGTGCATATATTGATTTGCTGAGCAGGGAATGCACTTAAGCCTATGCTTAAGAGAATTTTAGGCTTAAACACATCCTTAAGACAACGCAGTTTGTTGTTTTTATGCAGCTCTGCTATTACAGCATCTGATGTAGTATTATTCACTGCATTATTCACTATAAAGCTTACGAGATGCCCATATCTGCAGAATAATAGAGGATGGCATTTTCTTTCTGGTTTCTGTTTCAATTCCTCCCTCCTTACACAAGCTGTTACATGTGGGCTGTGAGCTGCAGGCTGCATACTTTCACCTCTCGCTGAAGGTTTCACTGCTATTTCAGGTAGAGTTTTCCTTCCACACTCTCTGTTTTTATTCCACGTGAGCAGCTGGGTTAATTTTGAAGGGTTTGATCTGCAGGAGGGTGAAAGCGAGCAGCCACACAGACAGGGAGATTTCTGAGCCTGGCAAGTCAAACCGATCTCTTCTTTCTCTATGCCTTCCCATGGTTTTATTGTCTGCATCAGCCAGGGTCTTGGTTCCAGCTGCAAGTTTTTATTATTCCAAGAATAATCATTTGGCTGGCAGAGACCTCTCCCTGCAGACACAGGGAAGGAAGAACCCAAATTGATATTGCAGGTGTAGGTTTTCTTGGATCTGCTCACTATACCAAAGTAAAATAGAGAAAGCAAAGGGATTTTAACAGAAGCATCTACCATTTATTTTTTTTTTCACCTGGTTGGCCTTTCTTTCTCTCTATTTAAAACAAAAAAATAACTAGAAGAAAAGAAACATGAGTGGATAACTGCAGAACTGGGAGAGAAGAAGCAGAGAGGCAGACCTTCAGGTGCCCAAAAAGGGCAAATCCAAATCCAGTGGTTTATAGCATATTTTGGTGAGGTCCTTTGGAAGAAATGGAAAAGATGTCCCAGTGAGGCCCCTACAGCACCCAGTTGCCATGGGTTGTTGTGAGCCCTGACATGGCTGAATGATTCATCTCTCCTTGAAAAGAGGCATCAGAGAAGGGGGTCTGAATATGGCCCTTTTGCCCCACTTCCTCACTCATCAGATGGAAGCCACCACCAACACAGCAATGAGCACAGGAGATAGGAAGGACACCAGTTTCCATGGCAGGCAGGCGATATGGGTGCTCTGGGCTGACAGTAAGAGCTGTCCTGGATACAGAAACAGTATTTGGTCTTATTTCTCTTCAGTTAAATGCCTGCTTTTGCTGACCAGGTTCATTCCCTTGTCTGTACAAGGTTAGCATTAATCCAGAGCAATTTTCCTTCCCTCCACAGTGCACAGACAGACTCCTGCCATCATACCGAGGAGCACAAATACAACATCTGTCCATCCCAAATGGCTACTCTGCCTGCAAAAACACCCAAGACTTCACTTTTCCTAAAGCACTCTACAGTGCTGAGGTCCCCAGTGCTCGATCTCCAGTTATTATTGCCAATATGAACTCTGCACTTAACCCACATACCCCAGTTGGTCTCCACAAGGGATCCAGATGTATTCCTGGGCTCCACAGACTTTGCTTTTCCATAGTCGCAGCTGCATGACTCAGTGCTGCACAGCAGTTCTCGTTTTCAAAGCGTTTTGCAAATATGAGCTGACTAAGCCTTGCCAGATCCCCATCCTTTGCCAATTGGACTGAAAGGGCCTCTGAGGAGCACGGCTGCAGCTCAGCCTAGAGGTTCAATTTCAATTTTCAATTGTATAAGCATTTGGGGAGAGGTTGAGAGACAAAGGAAGTTGTTGTTCAGTTGCTGCTGAGATTGTTCTGCCTGTTTCTAAAATGCATTCATCATGTCAAAGAATTGTTTGGGTTGGAAAAGGCGTTCAAGATCATTGAGTCCAACCATTAACCTCACACTGCCAAGTCCAGCTTTAAACCATGTCCCTAAGAACCTCATCTACAAATTTTAAACACCTCTAGGGATGATCTACTTGTTCAGAAAGGCAGCAGCATCCTAGGTACTGGTAACCAGCTCCTCTCAAAGCACAGGAACTTCTGGGCCCCAGGGGAAGACACAAAAGGTGATATTTAATGCTTCTCCAATTTTAAAATCTGTGACAACATGAAAGACGATATTCTGTTTCTAAAACTGTAATCTATCTTCTTCATTCCACCTCTATCCCTAAGGCTGGAGGCAATTAGAGCAGGGGTTGCAGTTTGCGCAGATTAACAATTCTGGCTGCAATAGATCAAATGGAAAAGCAAGTTCTAGCCTCCTGAATTTCTCATGCCACAGCCTCCTCCTCTCAACTTACACCACCTGGAGACCCTCCTCATGTTGCAGTGGTGGTGGCACTGCATAGACAGATGGGTGACATCCTAGGAAGAGTGTACCATGCTGAGACCTTCTCAATCACGTGCCTTCAGAATTATTTAATTATTTTAGTTTTCTAACAACTAGTACGATACCAAGTTGGAATGGGTTGAGTTTGCTGCTGGGACAAGCCCTGGCCCAGTGGTTTAATGTATAAAAGTGTGGGCCAGTTTTAGGGGCTGTAAGACTGAGATAGGGGAGTTAAGTGCTCAAATCCCAGATAAAGAAATTCTTTATATGACTTCAGACCATTCACTTGGCATCTCAAAAGAGCTGGGATTTTCCAAATGGCTTTTATATTTAAAGGTCTGCTTTAACATGAAACATGCATCCATATGCCCACAGGCAGCTTGGAAAACCTCTCCTGTGAGTGCTAAGCTTTATCACTTTTAATGTTTTGATGGAAAAAGGAAGCAGAGTCACTGAAGTCACTTCCCATGGAAACCATGAACCCTCCTTTATTCACTATCACAGACATCACAGCACGGCATGAAGTAACAGTGAGCAATGCTTCAGCTCTCAGTAACACTTGCTGTGGTTTAACTAGGTATCCTCTGGGTACTGAAGTCTGTGAGCCAGTGCTTTGAATATGGAAGGCCCAATGGTCTAGATGCCATCATTAGTTTCAGGTCTCTCCTGCATCTGCTGAGATGGTTCAGTTTTAGGGTCTGCCTAAAGAAAAGTCCCTGCTCAAAACACTATCACAAGATGAGAATCTGTCTGGAAGAAAAAACTCAGTTTCATCAGAGAAAACTTGGAATGGAGAATAGTGAGTCTACACAAACCATGGTCTGGTCTGTACCATCTTGCAGTCTAAGCATCTATATCTTGGTTGTGTGAGGTGTCATTCAGAAGTTCAGGCCAACCCTGAAGTCTTAAGCAGAAAACAACAACCAAGAAAATCACCGGGAGAGGAAATCATGTGTTGGCAGCTCTCTGTCTGACCATGGTTTTACTGATCATTTTGTCCTGTAGAGTAGGTTTGGCAATTTGATATATTTCATCGATTTTCCTAAATGCAGACTCTGAGCTATGTATTTTTGAGAACTGTCTATCACTTTATCTCATAAGTAAGCGTATATTTCTATTTAGGTATTGACTTTTCCTGTAAGAGGTTGTGAGTCAAGAGTGGAGGTCTCCCGAGAAGATGTGCTCTGGCATACTCAATCCCATATCAGTGCACTTCATAATGAGTGAATTTTAGTTACTTCAATGGTGCAGCAGGTCAACGATCATACTGGTTCCTTCCAGACCTGAGATTTCTGAATCATTGCTGGCACTTTCACTATGTCTCGTTGAGAAAAAATATCAGTTACAGATGTTTTTGTCCTCCATCGTCCTGTTCCAGCCTTGGTTAGGCCCAGCTGTGCTGTATATTTTAGGTGTTAAGGAGGGAAGGTGATATGCAATCGTTACACATGTTGGCATTAACTTCTCACAGAAGAGAATGAACTCCATGATCAAAGAAAGACCACAGCTGATCTACATTTGGGCTGCTCACCTTAGATGTATTTCTCTGGAGAAATACCAGTTGCATGTTGCTTTTTTTCCACTGAACATGATGAAACATGGACCAAGCTGCTCTGCTCATCACATTCCAGCCCTTCCCTCCAAGCCCATACAGTGTTTTCAGGTATGCTCTAGTCATTCAGAAATGCCACTAATGATCATTACTCCCTTTTCATGTGCATTTTGAACCACAGAATCTGCGATCCACAGAGTGTCTGTGTGCAAGATACTGTTAGAGGCTAGTACAAAATTCCTGGTGAGAATCTGGGAATTTCCCTGGATTTATTCATTGACACTCCACAAAATGAGCATCAAGGATCACCATTCTGGCTTTATCTCATACTATTTTGCAGTGGGTTAAGTGACAAAGCTGAGAGCAATGGTGGTTCAGGCTTGGCTGTTCGTTGGAGGATTCTGTCATGAACTACTGAAAAATTGCATTGAATGTCCACTCTTAATCCAAACTCTGGATGTGTTGAGGTGGTCAGTTTTAAGCCGATGGCATCATTCCTTGAGGTAGCTGACTTGCCCTTTGGTGAGACATATAAGTGTAAGTGTCCCCTTTGACATCTGAGACGGCACCACAATCATCAGAGATTTGGTTGATGGGCTTGCAAAGGGATTCAGTTGTCTCTTAAACCCAACACCTGTGTTTACTTAGCTGACTCTGGACTACATTGATTGTGTTGACTACAGGCTCAGCTAGCGCAAACAAAAACACCGACTGCCTTTTGAGATGGCATCGGGTGTCTGACATGTCCACATGGGGCCGGATGATGTGACACGAGACCTGTTGTCTTCTGTGCCCTAAGGGAATGACAGCTGTAGGCCAGCAGGAAAGCCCAGCCAGCATCTCATGTAGCACTGGGTGGTTGTATTTAGGCAGCAACTGCGTTTCCATCCACAGAATCACAGAATCCCAGAATGTCAGGGATTGGAAGGCACCTGGAAAGCTCATCCAGTGCAATCCCCCCATGGAGCAGGAACACCCAGCTGAGGTTCCACAGGAAGGGGTCCAGGCGGGTTTGAATGTCTGCAGAGAAGGAGACTCCACAACCTCCCTGGGCAGCCTGGGCCAGGCTCTGACACCCTCACCATGAAGAAGTTTCTTCTCATATTTAAGCGCAACCTCTTGTGTTCCAGTTTGTACCCATTGCCCCTTATCCTATCATTGATTGTCACCGAGAAGAGCCTGGCTCCATCCTCCTGACACTCCCCCTTTATATATCTGTAAACATTAATGAGGTCACCCCTCAGTCTCCTCTTCTCCAGCTCCAGAGCCCCAGCTCCCTCAGCACAGATCCACTGCTGTGTGAGTTTAGATACATATCTCACATGCAGACATCCAATGCTGAGACATAAATGTAGGTATAATACCTTAAATTCAAACTGAATCCCATTCTTTTATGTCCTCTCTATTCACTGTGTTTTCTACTTTAGAATATTTTAATAAACTTCTTATCACATATCGTAAAAATTTAAGGAAGACAGCTTGCTCCTGTGGTGGGAAATCGACTTTTTGCAGGTTCATACTCAGGTGATGGAGGGGAATGTCCCAGAATTGTCACAATAAATATTATTGAATAAAATGTCATAGAATAGTAGAATAGTTTGGCTTGGAAGGGACCTTCAAACCTCACCCAGTGGCACCCCTGCCATGAGCAGGGACATCTTCACCAGCTCAGGTTGCTCAGAGCCCCGTCCAGCCTGGCCTGGGATGTCTCCAGGGATGGTTTGTCCACCACCTCTCTGGCCAACCTGGGACAGGCTCTCACCAACGTTAATTTAAAAAATTTCTTCCTCATGTCTGGCCTGAATCTCCGCTCCTTTACTTTAAAGCCGTGGGTTCCTGGACCTGCCTTTTACCCCAGGACAGTGAGCAGCACAGCTGAGCTCCGCATCCGCTGCTGGCAAACCAGACACATCCTGGAGGTATGGGTAATCAGCAGAGCTGATATTTGGATATTCTTCTTTTTCTTTTTTTTTTTTTTCCCAGATGAATAATATTGCCTCCATGTGCAAAAAGAATAAGGATTTCTGTGAGCAACAGGAAACTAATGCCTGAGATCATCATGGCAATATTTACTGCAGCCTGAAGTAATCTCTGCCTAGCTGTGATTTGCTGTTACGCACCAGAATAAGTTGCAGAAGAAAGGAAAATATAAATTTTATCAATGCAGTGTCTGAAACAAGGCCTCAGCTTATGAGGCAGTTGTGAAGGTGAAAGCTTGGAACATAAAGGATGAAAGCAGAAATAACAAGCAAAAGAATACGCTGGGCCATGTGGGACTGGGAGGAGTTGAACTGGTGAGAAGTTGAGAAGTTGCTGCGAGATGTATAGTCTGAACACTGGTGGCATTTGGCTCCCTCATGGATTTACAAGGGGTCACCAGATGGTCACACACGAAAAACAGATGGACCACATGATTATCTGCAAAAAAGGCACAACAGAGTCACTGCTGGATGTGAAAGTCTATAGCGATGCTGAAGGGCAGCAGTGATCATGAATTACTTATTGAAAAGATGACGAACGCATTAAAGCCCAAGGGAAGGATGGGTGACACTGGAGCTAAATTTAATCCTGCAAAGTTAAAAGACAAGTATTTGAGAGAGACAGAGAAGGTAATGCTTGGAGAGCGTTTCAGGCCATTAATCTGGAATGATAAAGAAATCTCAGTAGAGGCCAGATGGGAAATATTTAAGGAAGCAATAGAGAACACAGTAGGGAACTTATTGGGAAGCCTAAGCAAACAAGGAGGAGCTGGACAAACATCAAAACAAGAGCATTAGAGGGAAAATGCAAACAGAGCCAAGGATTATGGGAGTGTGGAAATAAAAGCACAAAACAAAGCAGAGGAAAATTTCCAAAGGCAAATAAACCTTTTCAGGTCGCAGAGAAGCACCAGGAAAACAAAGTGTGAAAATGAGATGGAAGAAGATTGTGTTTGATGGGAACACCAGTGTGCCAGTGACAGGAGCACCAAGAGGAGTCCCGGTGGCCTGCGAGCAAATGTGAATGAAAAGGTGGATTCATGGAAAGAGCATTTTGCTGACCACTCTCATCTATCCGGATACAACCACACCAGACCAAGATCAAGATCGTAGCTTGCAAGACAAAAAAGCCATCGACTCTGAGCCGATTTCAGATGATTAAATAGAAAGGACTACACAGCAGCAACAGTCCCTTCCATCCTTTTAGCAATACATGTCCCAGGACAGTTGGAGGTCACCCTATGCCTAAGGAAAAAGATGAGAAATCAAATGATTAGTCACAAATAATGAAAATGTTTCTGCCACCAGTGAAAGTATAAAGACCTACATTACAGAGCAGCAGGAAAAAATCACAATGGAAGTAATTGTCGACTGATTAAAGTACATAGGAAGCAATGGGTGAAAAATGCCAAAGCGTGGGAGAAGGTTACATCAAACGTCCATGTTCTGATTATGAGTAGAAAAAGAGTGAGAGTGGCAATTAAAGGTGGTTTTGAGGATTTTTGTTTGTTTTTTGAGAGAAGCACCATAGAAAGTAAGAAAATCAGATATGTTCCAGCTAAAAGTATTGTAACTACAGTTGCTCTCTGGAGCAGTAAGAGCAGGAGAAAGTTACGTAAACTCAGAAGCTGCACAAAGTAACTGTTAAAGTTTCATCATCTTCCCATACAGTGTACTAACAACCCAAGCTGAAATGGACCTCATGACAACGGGTGTTATACCATTAAGATTCTTATCTCATGCATGTTTGCACCAGGAAATTGATAGACACATCAGGATTGGTGGTGATGGTCTTCACACATAGTAAAAATACTTTTGTTAACACAAAATTCCACTAAATGCTGAAGCGGATCATGTAGGAGAAGGGACAGCACCTGGAGAGAAAAAAATGCAGGAATCACAGAAGGGGAGAAGGACTTCTCTCAGCAGCAGCCACGTTCCCTCAGCTGGTGGTAAAATACCAGCCATATATTTGTTGGCAAAGCAGATATAACTACTTCCTCCCCACTTCACAGAATCACAGAATGGACTGGGTTGGAAAAGACCTCAGAGATCATCCAGTCCAAGCCTTGGTCCAACTCCAGGCCGTTGACCAGATCATGGCACTAAGTGCCATGTCCAATCTCAGTTTCCAAACCTCCAGGGCCGGTGAGTCCAGCACCTCCCTGGGCAGCCATTCCAATGCTGACCACTCTCTCTGCACAGAATTGCTTTCTAATCTCCAGCCTCAATTTCCCCTGGCAGAGTTGAAGCCCATGCCCCCTTGTCCTATTGCTGACTGCCTGGGAGAAGAGCCCAATCCCCACCTGGCTAGAACTGCCCTTCAGGTCGTTCTAGAGAGTGCTGAGCTCACCTCTAAGCCTCCTCTTCTCCAGACTAAACAAGCCCAGCTCCCTCAGCCTTTCCCCATAGGGCTTGTGTTCAAGTCCCTTCCCCAGTCTTGTTGCTCTTCTCTGGACCCGCTCCAGCACTTCAATCTCTTTCCTGACCTGAGGGGCCCAGAACTGAACACAATACTCCAGGTGTGGCCTCCCCAATGCAGAGTACAGGGGAAGGATCACTGCCCTTGTCCTGCTGACCACGCTGGTTTGGATACAGGACAGGACACCATTGGCCTTCTTGGCCACCTGGGCACACTGTTGGCTCCTGTTGAGCTTCCTGTCCATTAGTGCCCCCAGGTCCCTTTCTGCCTGACTGCTCTCCAGCCACTCTGTGCCAGCCTGGAGCGCTGCAGGGGGTTGTTGTGGCCAAAGTGCAGGACCCGGTACTTGGCCTTGTTGAACTTCATCCCATTGGAATCAGCCCATTTTTCCAGTCTATCCAGATCCCTCTGCAGAGCCCTCCTGCCTTCCAGCAGGTCCACACTCCCTCCCAACTTGGTGTCATCAGCAAATTTGCTGATGATGGTCTCAATCCCCTCATCTAAATCATCAATAAAGATGTTAAACAGGACAGGACCCAACACTGACAACAAAAAGACTAATTCATATTTCTCAGGCAGGCTGAGCATACCTGAGGACTTCCTCCAGAAAGAGTTTTTAAAGACATATTCCTTCAGTAATGCTGTTGCATACAAAGTCACTGCCTCAGAGAGTAAGAGTGTCTCCATGGAGCTGTATCAGTCTGAGATACCTACAGCATTGTCCTGGGCAACAGGTTCACCGGCCTTCAGTGGAGTAGGTACCAAACAGAAGGAACCACAGATGTCATTTGGCCAAAGCAGACGCAAAGCAGAGCAATTTTAAGACTTAAGAAGCAAAGGGAAAAGACTCAGGTCAAGAGGAGAATCAAGGAGCAAACTGGAACAGCTGAAAAATGGTGGAGATAAGACAGAAAGCAAAGAGGTGGAAGAAGACCAAAGGAATACATTCAAGCTTGATCAGCATGGCTCAGTCAAGAGGTCATCAACCATTAGTTATTATGTACACCACTTCCTATGAGTGACCTGGGTTATTGGGTGGGACTGGACAGAGAGAAGGGACTAAACCCCAGGGTGTGTAAAGACCCAGAGAAGTCTCTGTCTGCTCCACCCATCCTTTGGCACTTTCTTACCTGTGTTGTCTACAAGGGCAACATTAATACTTTTCCTGACATTCAAGAAAATCCACCTGAACGAGTTTAAAAAATATCCATGCATCATTCTGATCAGACACTGCCTGTGAATCCTGAGGACATAACCCCTATTCACATCAGTTTACAATTCAGAAATGGCCAAAAAATGGACCTCCAGGAAGCTGCATCCCATCTGAGGCTTTTGAACTTCATCACAATGTTCAACACACAAAAAGAACAGAGAAACCAAGAAGCTTCTAGGGATACCTCTCCTACTGAGGTGGTCTCACCATATAATTCAGAGCTTTTCTTTGTTCCTAAGAAATCTGTGTGTTTAGCCTCTTTTTCTATGATATTAGGTTTTTGCATCAGTTCTCCTCTCTGCCTTCTACCCTCCACGTACTGTTGGCCAACAATACATCACTGTTGGCCAACAATACATCACTGTTGGCCAAAACAGAGAGGCTCGAGGGTAATTATATTTCCTTGGGCTTGGAAAAAGCAAGCTGCCCCTGGGAAGCCCAGGTCTCTTCACTCATTCACCCACAATAGTTTTTAAAACTGTAAACAATTTGGAGAGCAGAGTCCATCAGCCTCACCAAAACACTCAGTGGGAGGAAGTTACAGGCAGAGATAGCAGAAAATCTTTGTATTATTCAAGGGAAAAGATAATCTGCTGAAAGAGCCATCTCTGTTGGAAATACGTCGTCATTACAGCTGGCACACACAAACATGTTTTTACCTTAGCAGGAATAATATACACAAGCCCCACTAGCCCGGCAAAGATATATTTCAGGTGTTTATATGTGGGAGCACAACAAACAAACATTAAAACAAACATTAAAACCTTCCTCACCTTTATATCTCAGGATAACTTCAGCACCCTCATTATTCTGTAAGGAAAAAGCAGTCTGTGTCTCCCATGGAGCCCACTCTTTGCTGCATAGCTCCATCAATGTGCTTCAGAGGAAACCATGGGGCTCATGGTTTGGGATTTGGGTGGGAATTGAGCTCCTGGGGAGTTTTGCTGCAGGCAGGAGGGCAGAGTAAAAGGGAGCAAAGGAGGGAGATGAAAAGCATCAAATAGATTTGGTTTTGCCCACAGATATGAAATATGATATCACTAAAAGAATTAGCAGAAACTTCTGGGCCATTATACCTATGCCATGCCATCTCTGTCTCATAACTTGAGGCACAAAACATCACATTTCCAGCTATAATACATTTCTGCACCATCTTATCCAGTTATCCATGCTCCGGAGGCAGCTTTCAGCTTAACTCACTCTTTTCCATCCCCAGTGCTTACATTCCCATGTATTTAGGCAGACCAATTATGTAACAAGGATGGGGATAGACTTTTGAGCAGGGCCTGTTGCAATAGGACAAGGGGTAATGGTTTTAAATGCAAAAAAAAGATTCAGGCCAGACATGAGGAAGAAATTTTTTAAATTAACGTTGGTGAGAGCCTGTCCCAGGTTGGCCAGAGAGGTGGTGGATGAACCATCCCTGGAGACATCCCAGGCCAGGCTGGACGGGGCTCTGAGCAACCTGAGCTGGTGAAGATGTCCCTGCTCATGGCAGGGGTGGCACTGGATGAGCTTTGAAGGTCCCTTCCAACCCAAACTATTCTGTGATTCTATGATTCTGTGATTCTATCTTCATTCAGTTTGGCAAGGCAAGGCCAAGCAAGGCTTGCTCCTCCAACCTTCTTGCTCACTTCTTGAGGGGCAGTGGATGAATAAAAGGAAGCCAACACACCAAGCTTGGTGCTCAGGAAAGGAAACGAGAGGACCTTTATTTGCTACACAACATTATGGAATGAGGATCTTACTGCTGGACCTCTTCAGGTCATCCTGGCCAAGGCTGGTGTAAAGTCAGGTTGACATCAGAGAGTTCAGCAAGTCCCTTTCCCTCTCTGTGTTCTCCTCCCATCTAAAGCTGTGTGTGCCTGTCCCCAGTGAGATGTCAGCTCTTTGCAGAAGGAACTGTCTCTTACTAATCCAGATATTGTTCCAGTGAGGGCTCCTGGTGCTCTTATCTCTTGCAGTAGAAACAAAGTTGGCTTGTTGTTGCAGGACTGTAATCGCAGCTGATACCACCCCACACACCCTTCTGAGATGGAGAAGACTGGCTTTTGCCTTTACCATTAAATCCTGAGCTTTCTCTGCAGCTAACTCTTCTTAAGATTATATATATCTTCTAAGCATTGCTGACCACTGTCTGCTTATTTCATTATGACCCCCATCCTTGGATTCACAAGGCTTCTGTGTATTGATGCCTGTGTATTTGGGAACATGAACAAACAGCCAGTGGATCAATGTTCACTGGTGCAAACTTGCTGAGATAAAATATTGGCTTCATTCATTAAACTTTAATGACTGACCTGCCTGACAAAGTCGAGGATGCAATAACTCCCATTTCTCTAGGCATGTTTAGCTATTGGGTAATTACACTTTAAGCTCAATGAACACTGTTTCTTTCAAAATATTTTCTCGCCACCAAGTTAAAAATATGTGTAATTAAACCTCAGAGGAGCACATCACGAATTTACGGTCTGTGCGAGGCTGGTTTGAATGACAACCCACCAGGCTTCATGGCACCAGTGGTTCAGCTGCCCACAAGGAGATGCAAACCCATGAAGTCAGTGTCCATCTGTCCTTTGGGGAACTTCACAATGAGGGAAGACTGCAGCCTAAAGAGAGGAGCTATTAAAGCAGGAAAAGATGCATATATCATCTGGTCTGGGGTACATACCATGCTCGGTTACCATAGCAATGGACATTATAGGTAGCTTCAGAGGAGGAAGAGAGTGATTAGCAGACAGATAAGGGAGAAGACTGTGCCGTACCTTCTGCGGAGTGTTTTCATTAAGATTACAAGAAACGGGATCTGGATATTAGACAGCAGGTGTTTTCATTTTTGTCCTAACTTAACATTAGAAGTATCAGCAACAAGGACATCCCTTGCTTCCCTCAGCATGAAATTCCACCAAATGAAAGATTTTCCCAGTATTTGGCCTCCTGTTGTCTTTATTTCCCACTATATGGTGCTTAATATTCTCAAGTGACAAGCAAAAGCACCCCAAGCCAATGTTTTCTTTTGAAACTTGGCTGCTCAAAGGCTAACTCCATCGAGTAATGATTTTGTGCTTTGGGCTAAAAACTCTCTTCCAAAGCTTCAGTGCATAGGTGAATTTTATCTTTTACATTAAAAGAAGGAGAAAGCTTTCAGAACCATTTTATCTTAGACTGATAAAAGCAGAAGAATGGGGTGAAAAATGATGCTTTTTATTTAGCCTGGAGTTATTTTGCTCTCCTAGTCTGGATCCTGAACAAAATTATGCCTGTGTGTTCATTTTGCCCGGCCATTAAGCATCAACACTTAAGACTGGTACCACCCCACTTTCAGAAAAGGGTCTTGGCCACTCTGTAGGGGTATGAAGTTCCTACAAGTTTCTTTAACCAGGGAGAGAAGAATTAAAGGCAAATAAAAGCAAAATTAAATACAAATTAACCTATGTTAATGGGGTCGGTAATGGAAAGGCAATTCTTTATTCATCCTGCAAGGCAGCATCCAACTCATCAGTCAGCAAATGCCTCCTGGTCCATCAGATGGCACCTCCAGGACCCAGCAGCAATACCATAGGTTGCCCTTTTCTGACCACAATGGTAGGGGACACCGGGAGGAACTGGGGTTACCACAGGACGCAAATGTGCAGAAGACTAGGAAACCAGGTTTCATTGCTGAGGGAGCAAGGAAAGTGTGTCAACAGCTTTCTCCAACAATAGCATTTAAAAAATAGCTAAATATCGTCTATTGTTTCCTTTTTCTCCACAACACATGTTGCTGCAGGGCTTGTTTCAGCAATGTAGTACTTCTACCCACACATTTAACAAAGGCCATGGGTGTTTAGTGAAGCTCAGAGTCCTCTGCAGAAGTCAAGCCAGTGGAGCTTTAGCAAATGCAAATGTTAAGTGAGTGTTTAAGAGCTTTCTGGGATGAAAGTTGAATGTAACTTTGGAGTTTTGGACCAAAGACCTCTAGAGCTCCCGTCCAACATAGATTATTCTTTGAGTTTGCATCTTGAGAGCTGTCTCTGTAGCCCATATGCATGGTACACAGCTCTAACCTCACTCCTCCTTATTTCTCACCTTGGCAATGTAAATCAGTCTTATTTTCCAGACTGTGCTTCAAGAGGATTTTCAGGTCTCTCATTGTCTGGGTAAAGAGCTTCATCCCATGCTTCAATATTCTTTTTGGGCATGAAATCAGCAAAGTAGCTTGCAAGTAGGGTGCTGGCTCCCTGAATGCACCACGCAGATTTTTCAGTATGGATCAAGGGGGTAAATACGGGCCACACAGTCTGGCTTTGATTTTCAAAGATTTCCACCTTCTCAAAGGGATTCTGATTCCACCCAAGTTATATGGGAAATAGAGACGAAGAAACCTCTAAGGATTTGAGGATCTAGAGGCATGGAACTGGGTGGATACCCCAGCGTGGCATTAGAAAGATGACAATACCCCTTCAATCTACAGATTGATCTGCCAGTGCCAAACCAAAGCTGTTCAAACAAAAGCGAGAAAACAAAAATTAAAATCCCTGTGCTTCACTCCCTTCCTTCTGTGACCTTATGAACGATCATGACTCCAGGCAGCATTCAACAGGGCTGAGGGTGTGACCTTTCATGAACTGAATGAACTCAACATCGCAGAAACAGGTCCTGAAAGCGTGACACGGTTTTCCCACCCATTGGCCCTAGGGACATCAGTATCTGCAATGAGAGACTCAACATGCAGAGAAAAGTATCAAAGTCCAGTGAGCAGCTTGCTGGGAAACAACCACTCACTTCCCAGGAGCAGCTAATACAGACAGATGGACAAAAGCCCACATTCCCTTGGCTCCATAATACCTAAAAAGTAGATATTTGGCCTCAACATGGTGATAAAACTGTCTAAGTCCCCAGGCCTCCTCCTCTGTCCATGGAGAGAAGGAATTTAGGGGTGATTCAGTGAAGCTGAATGAGACCTTCTTTTCATCATAGAATCACAGAATAGTTTGGGTTGGAATGGACCTTCCAAGCTCATCCAGTGCCACCACTGCCATGACAGGGACATCTTCACCAGCTCAGGTTGCTCAGAGCCCCGTCCAGCCTGGCCTGGGATGTCTCCAGGGATGGTTCATCCACCACCTCTCTGGCCAACCTGGGCCAGGCTCTCACCACCCTCAGTGTAAACAGTGTCTTTCTCATGTCTGTCACTTCATGGACGGGACCTAGGTGATGCCATAAGAAACTCAATGCTCTTGCATGATATTCAGTGAGTCAGGCTACTGAATAGCAAGGGAGGAAGCTTCCCTCCCTTACTGATGCTGAATTTTGGTCAAAATGGAGGGAAAAAGGACGTCTTCAGCCCAAGGGTGCCATAATCTATAGATCCCACTAGCTAAAACAGCATCAAATTCACCATGGTACAGAGCATCTGGGGTGAGGGAACATCAGAGACAGGAGATAAACAGTGAGGAAGGGGGTCTCCTCTGTCCCTCTTGCTCAAGCTGGGTCACCAGGCTCTAAGGAGATCAAAATTAATATGGCCAGGCAGGAAGAATGAGCAAAGGCAACCTTGAACCTTGCCAACAGCCATGGGGCTTCCACCAGGAGGAGCTGGATTTTGCCTCCTTTCTCGAGTATTCTTTGTGTGTTTTTCCTACTGGGTCTCAATCAAGAAAGATATAATCAACATCGGGAGCAAAGAGTTGACCCCGTTCTCCATACAAGTCTGTTGGTCAACACAGATCAAGGGAGCTGGCTGCAGTCAATGATTGATGAGCAAACGTCCATTCATAGGATGTGATTCAGTGACAAAGGGTGTGGATGGACCTACAGAACAACCTGTATTTTTGACCAAGGCTCTACACAGTAGAGTGCAACATGTTTCCAAGATCGCCAAGCTCCCCTGAATGCCACAGGCATAGTTGCAGGTGGCTTTTTTTTTAAGTCTTGCTTGTTACAGGAGATTTAAAAAAAATATCTACTTCTAGTTCTGATTTACTACAGGACTCCCACAGGGATGAGAAACATGCCCAGAGCAGACAGACAGACAGACATACCTCTTTCACAATTCTCCCAGTGTGAACAGGTGGTGGTGGTTTGCTATTATTGTGGGCACCTTTTTTTGCTAACTTCTTGCAATAATTAAACTCTTCCACGGTGCTGGATGCTGCTGTGGGTGCTTCCTTCTGAAACATCCCATCAAAGGCAATCAAGCTTGGATAACTTCCTAAGACATCTGCTCTATCTCAGCCACAGAGGGGAGAGTTCATGAGCAATCCCTTGCACAGCAGAAAGGGAAGGCTCCTTCCTCTGCAGGAATACCCAGGGAGGGGGACACGATGGGGAGAAGAACAGAGTTGGGGATTGCAAGGCACCCATCTGGCTTTGTGGCTTTTTCTGTGCATGAGAAATGTCCTTTCCTGGGATTGCGTAAGAAAAGGAAGGGAAATAAAAGAAATGAGATCTCAGGGAGGGACTCGAACATCATGGGGCAAAACGCCAATGCTAGATCTTACTAATCCAGCTTATGTCATCCTCATTCACTCTTTAAATCCTGTTGCCTGATATGTGTTTATTAGAATTTATTCAGGAGAAACTCAGAGTGACTCAGCTATCTTTCCTTTGGCTTAAGAGTTGCCTGTATTTTAACAAGCCCAACTATGCATAATGTTATCAGATGTTGAGAAACAAGGAACTGAGCTGGTGTCTTCTGGGAACGGAAGGTCAGAGGAAGGCTCAGGGTGGAAGAACCGAGCTGGGAGAAGATGTCCTATGGTCCTCAGACCTGTCAGGGTCTCTGCAGCAGCAGGATATGAGGGTTATTTGGAGTGATGCTGTTCAGGGTCACAGGGCCAGAAAGAAATCTGAAATCTGTGCTGGTTCAGAGCTGAGCTGCAGAAATGAGCCATAAATTCAGACCAAACCCTCATACCTGGAGAGAGCAAGAAAGGAAAGCATCTGGGCTAAGGAATAACATAGAGATCGGGCTCCCAGCTTTCTGTTGTTTCAACAGGGTGCTGGCAAAATTATGTAGTATCTAGACCTTAAAATGGAGTAATTTTAGCAGACCTGCCCTCATTTACTATTCCAAGGTGAGAAAGGAGGGTAATCCATGCCTATAGTAGTGCCAAAAACCCCAGGTGAGGTCGTAGCACCGTTTGGTGCTGCGTGACCTCAAACAAATCTCTTTCTATTTCCATCTTTCATCCTACCTTGTGGTATTTAAGCAGTAAACCATCTGAAACAGGCGGGGAAATCTGTCTGAACACAGCTTGGCTGGCTTTGCATGTGAAGGTTTGGCCCATGGGACCACGCAACTCTGGGAAAACCTTGTTTTGTCTTTAAGACAACGTGCTCCTATGTGGCAAAGAAATAGAAACAGTAAAGATGGAAAACTTGACCTTAAGACTAAATGTCCTCTAAAAATGACCTTGGTGTTACCATGATAATGAACTGGTTTTGATCTACTGGTAGGAGGATGCATGTATGGATTGTCCGGCCAAGGCTCTTCACAATGAGAGGTTTCATGGTAGAGATGTGGACCATGGGCAGCGTGAGGCATCACTTTGTCATCCATCTCTGCAGAGCACGGACTGAGGACCAGGAGGTCACCCCACTTCCAGGAGAAGTGCAGTTCTCAGTGGGAGATGGTTGAAGGAGCTAAATAGCAGAGACGGACACACGCCAGCACCATTTTTGTGTTAGCATCACATCAGGGCCAATCCCCACTCCCAGATCACTCAGAATTAAATTGTTAGCCCTTTCCCCACCATGATTTGGGCCAACTCCATCAAACTGGTGAAATGTTATTGAAATGTCTCTTAGTGCTAGAAGTTCAAGTCAGAACACCTTTCTGTTGATTATTTTTTAACCTAAGCAACGAAATACCTGAGTACACAATTTCCTCTACAAGCAACTATTGCAAAGCATGCTCCTTTTAGGCTTCAAATAAAGAAAACAAAATTTACAGATCTTTCTTTACCAAAATTCAGAGGTTTCAAGCCTTTTTTTTCAAGCCTTCCTTTCAAATCACCAGACCTGAGGGTGTTGACTGCTGGACTTTATCTCAGCTAGAAAGTTTAATTCCCAATTCTTCCAGCTTCAAACTGTCTTTTTGCTTTTCTGAGGCCAGCTTTGACATTGGAAAGGCCTTGCACGAGGCATGGAAAAATGAACAAAATGGAAAATTAAACAAAAGCTTCCAATTTAGCAACTTCCCTTACCCAGAACTATAAAAACAGACCTAGGGTGAATGGATCCTTACAGCAGACTGTTCATGTCTGAAGATATCACTGTCACCTTTACATGGAAAATCATAACCTTAGATTAAGGGGTTTTCCCCAAAAAAGCACTCGGCTCAGCTGAGTCCTGCAAATCTTCAGGCAGGTTGTGGAGTGATGTGCTCAGAGGAAGCAGCTGAGTGGGGCAAAAATCTCCTTTTTCATCACCTTTTCACCACAAAGACATACTAAATGCAAATCTCAGCAACATTCTTGTGTGAGGGTCATGGTCTGAGCAAACTTTGACCATTGGTTTTGCGGATGTGGCGTATTTCAAAGCATCAGCGACAATAAAAATATACATGGGGAGCCTGGTTGTGCCATCTTAACCTCAACTTTTTAAGAAACAGGCCAATGTACAGCTTGGGACCTGTCACAAGCCTGTCACTGGCCACCAACCATGGGCAGCATATGGTGCGGGAAGCTTCATCCCTGTGATTCATGGACCATTGAGGTCCCTTTTCCCTTGTCCAAACAGTGTTAAAGCGCCACGACATTAGATTAGGCTTCTGATTCTTTTTCCATTATCAGCATCCCAACTTGAGCCACTGCTGGGCCATTACACCTAATAGTCAAGAAATTCTCCTCTTTGTCCTCTTCAGAGAAGCCACAGAGACTGCTCATCCTACAGCGATGGGGTCCAGACTCTCCGTTCCCCAAATTGTGGATTACTACCTGCTTTTTTGTTTGTTTGTTTTACTCTATTTCAAAGGGTTGTATCACACGATTTATCAGTCCCAGTCTCCTGCAGCAGCTGGTGGTGACTCTGGATGCCAAACCAGAGGCAGCACACTCATCAGTCCAAATCCCCCCCAAACTTGGAACCTGAGGTTCCAGCAGTGCTCAGACCTCAGTGCTGCCTTGTCCTTATCAGCACCCTGGGGTGCCAGAGCTGGTCATGACCCCATAGGCCTGGGAAACTGGGTGCAGGTGGTTTTCAGGAACAGGACCCTCTCCTGAAAATACAGCCCGGGGCTGTGCTGTGACGGTAACCCTGGAGTGATCACAGAATCACAGGATGGTTGGGGTTGGAGGGACCTCTGGAGATCACCCAGTCCAACCCACCTGCTAACGCAGGGTCACCAGAGCAGATCACACAGGAAGGTGTCCAGGTGGGTTTGAATGTCTCCAGAGAAGGAGACTCCACAGCCTCTCTGGGCAGCCTGGGCCAGGCTCTGGCACCTCAGAGAAGTTTCTCCTCACGTTTAGGTGGAACCTCCTGTGTTTCAGTCTGTGTCCACTGCCCCTCACCCTGTCGTTTGTTACCACTGAACAGAGTCTGGTGCATCCTCTTGACACCCACTCTGGAGATACTGATCAACATTGATCAGACCCCCTCTCAGCTTCTCCAGGCTGAACAGCCCCAGCTCTCTCAGTCTTTCCTCATCAGAAAGATGCTTCAAACTCCTCAGCATCTTTGTAGCCGCTGGACTCCCTCCACTAATTCCTTGTCCTTCTTAAACTGGGGAGCCCAGAACTGATCCCCAAGAAAGCAAAGGGACGACAAATAATTTTACCCAGGGGGATGCAAAGCAGCAGGGAGGGCGAGTGTCTGTATGTGTGTGCATGCAAAGGCGGCTTGACACCCACCCCCCTGTTTTCCCCCATAAGGGGGGAGTCTGCCAGCTCGGGAGCGGCACAGCCGAGCGCAAGTCCTGCCTCCTTCTTCCTCCTCCTCCTCCCAGATGTTCCCTTGTGTGCAGCCATCTGTTGAGCTCCCTCCTCCTCCCTCCTCCTGCGGGGAAGGGGGCAGCCCGCTTGCCCGGCCAGCTGCACGCCTTGAACGAGGAGAAGGAGGAGGAGGAGGAGAAAGGAGGAGGGATACGGGGATACCCGGCCCCCAAGCCTCGCTGCTGCCGGCTCCCGCTCCCCGCCGTGGGAACCAACCCCGGTCCCGGTGAGTCCTCCCCATCCCCTCCCCAGGGCTGGGTGTGCAGAACCGCGGGGTGTTGGAACCCCCCCTTCACCCCCAATTTTTGGGGAGAGGGGAGCTCGCTGTGTAAGGGTGGGCTGTGCCCTCCCTGTAGCCTCCCCGGGGAGCTGGGGATGCTCAGGGCCAGCTCTGGGGGTGTCTGTTGGGGAGCACACACACCCCCCGGCCTCCGAGTGGGGAAACTTTTTTGGTGTGATGAGTTTGCCTGGTGTGGGGACTCAGCGGTGCGGGGACAAAACACCTGGGGTGCGGAGTGGGGGAGAACAGGGGTCTCGAGTGGGGGTAAGGTACTTTTTCCCCCACCTCTGGCTTTCTCAAAGCGAGGCAATTTTGGGGTGCAGCGGGGTGAGTTCGAACCCCCAGCCCGGCTCCCTCGCCCTGGCGGGTGTACGGGGAGGGCATGAAGCGTCTCCAACCGGGATCTCTCCCCTTCTCCTTCTCCCCCCACCCGGTGCTATGGTGGTTTAACAGAGTGCTCGGGATTGCCACGGCTGCAAAGTAATCCGAGCAGCAGCTGGAGGCTCCGCACCGCCTCCCCTGCCCGGTTTCAAGGCTTTGATTTCACACAGGGCTCCCTGTCTCCCCTCCTCTCCTCCCCCCCGCCCCCTTTTCCCCGGCCCTCCCCTCCCAGCACTGAGGTTGGGGCTAGAAAAGAGGTTTTTTGCTCGGGTTCTGGTGCTGGGAGGCTCATAGGGGTTTGCAGCTCATCCAAGGTAAGGGGAGAAAGGAGAAGGGGTGGGGGGCAAAGCCTATGGGGGTGTCCTGCATGGGGTGAAGAGGCTGGAAGGTGCAGAGGGGGCTCGTCACCCCCCGGGTTGCAGAGATAAGGGCAGGACAAAGCTCCTTGCCTGGGAATTTCCCATGCCTCTAAGTGGATTAAGCTGGAGGGGAAGGTGTGTTTGGGGTTGGGGGGAAGGAGGGAAAGGAAGCAGACCAGGATTTATTTGTTCTCTTATTGCAATAAAAACAGAAGATAATAATGAAAAAAAAAAAAAAGCTGCTGGTTGTGACTTTTGAGTCAGGAGGTCAGAAAGCATGGGGTTCCCCTGATAATGCACACACCCTGTAAACTTTTAAGCAGCTCCATGGAAACTTGTTATTAATGCTGCAGTCATTAAAAGGCGCAGACCACGGGCGGATTTATTAGCCCAGTAAACCACAACACGTGCCAGCTCGCGCTCTCTGGAAACAAAAGGGTCCTCCGTCAACTTTACGCCTCTGCTTGGGGTTGGGGAAGGCTGGGGAGGGTGAGAGCGGCGAGGATGGAGCTGGTGGCTCGTGTCGTGGGGAAGCAGCGTCGCCTCCGTTAACCGATGCTCTCCATCGCGGTCAGCTCACGTAATTCGGTGGCAGCGACGGAATTTGAGCGCGGGGGTAACGAGAGCACCGAGCCGATCTCACGGCGTTTCATCGCAGGAGCCTCCGCTTTTTTTCACCCGGGTGTCTGCCATGATAAATCAGCTGCCGTTAGCCTGAATAACCGCATTCACCCAAGTTACAGTGGGAAACTTGTCTGGGGTGGACACTGTGCCATTGCTCTGCAGACAGCAGCCGGTGCCGGTCGCTGGCGTTGCGCTGAAATATTGCATTGATCGCTGCTCCGAAGCTCGTCTGGCAGCGCACGGAGCTTGATCGCAGCGGGAGAGAGCCAAGCAAAGACGGGGAGAAGAGGCACTGTGGAAAGGCAAGGCTTAGACTGATCTCTCCAGGAGTAACGAGCACGCTGGATGTGTTAGATGCTGAAAGAACCAGAGGGAAGCGGGGAGAATTCGCAGCCTAAACTTGGCCGGCTGCTCGCTGCAAAGTGGGTTAGCGTCTGCCGTCATCCTGGCGTTGGGCACAGCTCGTGTCCCTTCACAACCCACAGGCGCCAGTCGCCGTCCCGGAGAGGTGTTTGCTCACAATGTGGGTTAGAAATGACCTGGCGAGGCCCTGACCTGTGCTCAGTTTTTGTCAATCTCGGCTCTGGTGCGAGGTGGTGGGTACGCGGGGTGAATGATGCTGGGGACCGGGGTAGGCAGGAGGTCGGGTGGCAGCACCCAGACACGTTGTTATCCCCCTGTGGCACCCGCTGCGGGGAGAGGCTGCTGGTTCGTGAATGAATTGGAGCAGCTGTTGGCAGAGGCAGCGGGGAGCAATCGCAAAAATGCCCGGAGGGAACCAGGACGTGATGGACATCCCGGGGGATATTAATTAATAACGGTGAGGTGGGAAAGCTGCAGGGAGATCCCTCACCCCCATTCTTTAAGATTGAGTGCAAGGCATAAAACAGCATGAATGGGTGGGAAGAAATTGGGAGAAAAGAGCTGTAAAATAAAACAAAACAAAACAAAAACATGCAAAAATATATCTATTTTTTAAAATATACAGGAAAAAGCATCCTGTGCTCCCCCAGCCCTGCAGTGAACAGCAGCGTGTGCCACCCCTGTGCGAGACAGAGCTGGGGAAATAAAGGTGAGCCACTGTCTTCTGAAGGTTTAGAGTTTTCCCTCCATCCCTAACCGCTTTTCTTTTTTTCCTCCTCTTTCATGCTCTTCTCCCTCCTCCTCCTCGCTTGTCAGCTGGTTGGTGGGGAGAAGCAGAGGGTGGGATAAGACAAGGCATCCTTGTCCGGAGCCCTCCTGACCCCCAGCACCCCCAAGCCGTGCGGTAGCCACAGCGCTGACCTGCTGGCAGGTTATCAAAAGAAACTTCCGAATGCCGAGATGTTGAGGGGAGAGATAAAGCCTGGCTTGAGCAAGCCACTTCTTGTCTTAAAACTTGGCACCTGGACCTATCAAGGGGAATGTGTGAATGGTTCAGCCATTCAGTACAAAGAATCCTTGAGATTTTTAGTTATATTGCAATTTATATATATATATATATATATATTTAATTCCCTGGGAGTTTCCATCATTTTCTCCAGGAGTGTTTAAGATGTGCAGCAATGGGAAGGAAATACGTGCTCTGAGAATCACCCCGGCCTCCCCCCCTGTAAGAGATTAAACCAACCTGGCTGCCTTAGCACGGGACATTCCTGAGTTGCATTAACCGGGCTGGAAATCTGCCTGTTAGAGCAGCAGCAAACCGGAGAAAAGAAGAAAAGGCACTTTATCTTTGCTGTAGCTGAGCAAAGGGCCGTGTGCTGTGTGTAATATCTGAGTGACAGTATCTGCGGGTTTTCTTTTCCTTCCCTTTTTCTCCCCTTCTGCTTCTCTTTTGCTGTCCATGTGTCTGTGATGTTGATTGCTCTCTTTTCCTCTGGCTTGCGCTTGCCAGCTCAAATCCAGGGCTGGGGAGAGAAATAAGGGCTATTTTGGTTTTTTTTGAGTTTGAATAAAATATCTCTTGTCAGGAAAAACTGAGACTTAAAGGCAAAGTCCTGCTGTGGCAAATGGGTCAAACCAGATTTGATTCCTCATCCCCATCCTATCTGAAGAGAAAAACTTGCACAGAGCTCTCCAAGTGGGGCCAAAATCACCTCTTTTCCTCCTATCCTTGAGAACTCCGCTGTAGGATGCACAGTAAGGCCAAGTTTCACACAGCAGGACAGAGGAGACTTTTCCTTCAAAGCCCTTTAATCCCAGTGCAAAGGCTCAGTTCCCACCCAAGGACCAGGCTGCCCAGGGCAGTGGTGCAGTCACCATCCCTGAAGGGATTTAAAAGACGCATAGATGAGGTTCTTATGGACACGGTTTAGTGACAGTGTTGGGCTAATGATTGGACTCAATCCTGAGTGTCTTTTCCGACCAAAACGACTCTATGATTCTATAACATACACCGCTGTATCTACCCAGGACTAGAGCATTGCGACCTCTTCCAAGAGATCTCCAGCTCAAAGGATTACAGGATCAGAGGGTGACAGTGAACCTGGCCAGTCTCACACACAGGAGGGAGCATTGCTCTTCTGGAATGTCCCCAAATGTCCCCTGGTGCCCCCTATCTCCTGAGTTCACAACAGGAACAGAGTGCAAGGGGCCAGCACCATGTAGGGAACATGTATGAGGATGCTGTAATTCGGGAAGTCTTACTTAGCCAGTCAGTGATTTCGGGTCAAACTGTGTTAGGAGGTCATTTAATACAGGATTAAATAGTAAAGACAGATGCTTGTGTGCATCCTGGGTGACTTAAGGCATCTCCACATCATGGCAGAAGTGCCACAGAGCTGCGCCAACAACAAGGGGACAGGGATGGGGACAGGACGGAGGTGAGCAGCATGGGTGGGTAGAGGTCCCTGGAGAGGCAGGTGTGATGTTGGCACCCACCAAGGCTGCAGCCACCCTTCAGAGTGTGTGAGCACTGATTCGAGAGGTGCTTAGATACTTCTCCAAGACAGCCACCTCCACAGATGTCCCCTTCCCTGTCCCCAGGCCTTGCTACCCATTTTGCAGAGGAAAAAGCAGGGCTGGTGTCCCCAGTGTGTCCTGGCAAGGCAAGAGTTGAACGTGGTACATGAGGACAGCGGTGGCATTTGACTGGACCAGTTGTGGTGGCATTGGCAGGGGGCTTCTCCATGGGGTGAGACCAGGGCATCTTGGCTTGTGCTCCATTCCCAGTTAAAGTGGTGGGATTTGAACCTGAGGATGGTTGGCCCATTGCCACACAGGAATGAACACCTCTTGACACTGGGGTTAGTCAGCCTTAAGGTGTCAGGAGGGAAACTGAGGCATGCAAATATAGACTTGCAGCAAATTCAGTGGTGAGAAATGGGTCCTGCTGGGGACATGGCTCTCCCAACCTACTTTTGATGACCCTTCTCTCCAAGACCCTGCACAAGCCAAGAGGGACTGGAGGAACCTGATCTCGGTGAAGATGTCCCTGTTCATTGCAGGGGGGTTGCACTAGATGAGCTTTGAGGGTCCCTTCCAACCCAAGGTCTTCCATGATCCTGGCCATGGAGAGGAGGTAAAGAGCTAAGGAGAAACCACAACACTGGAGCAATGAAGCATCATCTGGGCTGAGGATGATGCCCAGTGGCTAAACCCCTTGTCAGCTTTACCCAGATCCCTTTCCCCTCTCCAAATCCCCCCTTTCTGAATCTTCTAGGAGATCTGCTGGGCGTAGCGAATGTCTCACGTGCTTTACCAGGGTGGGGGCAGCTCCTGAACTGATGCTCTACCGAGCGGTTTTGTTTGCGTTCATTGTTCTCAGCGTCACGTTGCAAAATTATTGGCGAGGGGGGAAGAAGGGCCGTGAGGGGAATGAGATGGGAGCCTCCAGCTGTGCTGTTTGCAACAATAACGGCCAGGATTGTATTTATTATCTCCTCGGCGGAGGGTCTGCAGCTGCACGCTGAGAGCCACAGGCGGCAAAGAGGCCAGGAGATTATTGTGCGTGAAAAAAACAATACGAAAACCAACCACAAAAATAAATAAAAAGCCCACAAAGCAGCCCTGGGCCAGTGAGGGCAGCACCAAGGGGCACCCAGCTTGTTGTTGCCTCCTTGCTTTGCCCTCCTGTGTTGAAGCCCCGCAGGGCTGTAAGGACAAGGGAGGTTGGGAGATGCTGCCTTTCAGAGAGATAAAGCTGCACAAGGATAAGGTCCTCTTAAAATCCTCCTGGCAGGGCTGAAGGTGTGGCCCAGGTGGGGTGAATTTCTTTCCCCTTTGCTTTTTGCGTGATTTTGGTCTGTGTTGTTCACCTCTGCTTGCTGGAGTTGGGCAGAGCACCATGGCCAAGGCACGTGGTCAGAGGTAGCGTTTGGACACCTGATTTGCAGCCACCTCTGTTTCAAGGAGAAAGAGCTGGAAAGCCCCTAGAGATCATAGAGTCATAGAATAGTTTGGGTTGGAAGGGACCTTCAAAGCCCATCCAGTGCCACCCCTGCCATGAGCAGGGACATCTTCAGCAGCTCAGGTTGCTCAGAGCCCCGTCCAGCCTGGCCTGGGATGTCTCCAGGGATGGTTCATCCACCACCTCTCTGGCCAACCTGGGCCAGGCTCTCACCACCCTCAGTGTAAAAAATGTCTTCCTCGTGTCTGGCCTGAATCTCCCCTCCTCTAGTTTAAAACCATCACCCCTTGTCCTATCACAACAGGCCCTACTCAAAAGTCTGTTCCCATTTTTCTTGGTGTCCCCTTTTGAGTCTGGAAAGGCTGCACTAAGGTCTCCCTGGAGCTTCTGTTCTCCAGCCGAACACCCCAGCTCTCTCAGCCTGTCCTCCCAGCAGAGCTGTTCCAGCCTCGCATCATTCCTGGGGCTCCTCTGGCCCCTCTCCAACAGCTCCATGTCTTCTCACACTGAGGGTATGGCCGAGCAGCTCTGTTAACAGTTTAAAACTGCTTGACAGTTTAAAACCAAGAAGTGTCCAGCATGGACAGGAGGTTTCCCCTCCCTGTGCTGCACCTCTTAATGTTTCTCGCTGGCCTGGCATATGGTGTTCGTCCCAGCATGCATTCCTCTTGAATTATATCACGTCTCTGGGAGCTGGAGTGCTCTGTAAAAATATCGTCATTGCAGGAGCCGGCACAAGAACTGGCTGGGGTTGGGGGTCAGATGTGGGAGAGCATTATCAAAAGCTGAGGCTACAGGAAAATCTTGCTGGGATCACTTTTAGCTGTCAATAATCGACCAGCTAAGAAATAAGGCCCTGTCTTAGGTGTTTTATGCTTTAAAAATTTACATCAGCTTGCTGGATTTCTTAGTCTGACACCAGGAGTGGTCAGAGAGGAGGGAGTGGCGTGTACAGCCCTGATGTTGCAGAACAAGCTGTGATCCATCATTTTTAAATTGATCTTGTGCAAAGGGGGATGCAGGCCTGAAGAACGAGGGTTAATTCTCCCTGTGATTTGGGTAAAGCCTGAGTACTCCAAGCCTTCCTCCGTGCATCACGATGAGTCCTTGGGCATCAGAGATGATGGAAGGGGCAGGGATATCTGCTTGTAGCTCTACCAAGTCCCTCTACAGCAAAATGCATCAGGGTTGGTGTAAAACTAGGTGTAAACCTCTCCCTTTGCTATGCTGAAGGGCTGGTTTCTAAACCTATTCGTGCCAAAATAACCCCTCTGCAACGGAGACTTCCCATTCTGGGTTGTGTTGCTGGGTTTACAATAAAGATCCTGCTCAGGCTGAATTGGAAGCAGTTAAGAAAATATTTGTGTTCCTGGCTGGGATGATGTCTGTGTTACATGCAGCAAGTGCCAGGACAGCAAGACCTCCTGTTCCTGGAAATGCTTACTATTAAAAAGCAGCAGGGGAGGATGGGAAGCAGCAGGGTCAAAGAATTTGGGGTGGTCACCCCTGGGGTGATGCTGGAGGAGGAGAAAGCCCCGAGTTTCTGCATCCCTCATGGGCATCTTGTTTGATCCCGGCATCCCAGGCTGCTGGGAACTGGTGTGAGGCTCCTGATGCTCCCGGTTTGAGTGGCCCTGCAGCTGGCATAGCCAGGAGGCAACGGGAGGGACAGGATGCTCATAAAGTCACAGAATAGTTTGGGTTGGAAGGGACCATCAAAGCTCCCCCAGTGCCACCCCTGCCATGAGCAGGGACATCTTCACCAGCTCAGGTTGCTCAGAGCCCCGTCCAGCCTGGCCTGGGATGTCTCCAGGGATGGTTCATCCACCACCTCTCTGGACAACCTGGGCCAGGCTCTCATCACCCTCAGAGTCAAATATTTCTTCCTCATGGTGGCCTGAATCTCCTTCCTTTAATTCAGAAGCATCAGCCCTTGTCCCATCGCAACAGGCCCTGCTCAAAAGTCTGTCCCCATCTTTCTTATCAGCCCCTTTTAAGTACAGAAGGGTTGCAATAAGGTCTCCTCAGAGCTTTCTCTTCTCCAGGCTGAACACCCCAAAAGCAGCAGTTAGTTTCCCGTATCCCTATACAGCTTTAGGGTTAAGTTGTTGCAGAAACATAGAATCACATCCCCTCTGCTCCCAGGAGCCCCGTGAATCCCGGAGGTGACACGCTGCACTGACACCTCCAGAGCTCCAGGGACTTGGTGAATTTAATTTCCTTTCAGGAACGCCTCCTCTGGGCTCAAGCACATCTTGGAATGAGGCTGGTGAGCAAAACTGCTTTCAAAAGCCATGGGAGACTATTTCCCCCACCCCAAATATAACCACTATTAACCTGGCAGCATCCTCAGCTAAGTAGGGAAGGGGGATTTTTGTGCAAAACCCTGGTGCTGCTGTGATTTAACTCCTAATTTGCCTGTGCTGGATGGAGGTAGCACTGACTTTTTCCCATTCCAGGTGAAATTTCTGGGAGCTAGGCTTCTGTTTGCTTCCAAGATGTGGCTTTTTGAGGCATGCAGATCTTGGGGCAGCAGAAATCATCCATATTTCAGCCACAGATGTAAATCAGCTGGAACTCACCCTATGGGTTGGCAGAGCTGCCCACACAGGCTTCCTTTTGTCAGAGCCCAAAATACACCGCACCGCACCTTGGTTTCCTCCTTGGGAGGGATGAGGGATGCTGGGGGAGAGATTGCACAAGTGGAACAAACAATTCGCTGTTTAAACACTAGGATGATAAATTACCCGTGGCCTCTTGCAAAGCAGATGGGATTTGTGACATTAACAGTTGGAGCAAAGATTATTTTAATAGAGCTCTCCATTTATTTTCTAAAGAAAGGATAATTATTTTTTACTTTAAAGTAAAAATACAGCAGAGGCTATTTCAGCTGAGCAAGGGATGTCACTTGTTTGAAAACAAACCCATAGTGTGAAGCTATAGAAGGTGCTGGGTTCCCTCTTGATCTATCCCATATGTCCTCTCTGCAGCCCGTGTGGTAGACTGGGGGGCTGCTTGGTTTTTGGCTTTGGGGTTATGAAATGTGCCTGATGCTTAACAATTTGGCTTTGCTCTTGCTCATCTTACCTATCCCATCCCCTGTAATGTCTATGAAAATTTCCCTGAAGGATGGAGAACATCGGTGGGATGCTGGTTAATCTTTGTGGTTTTGGTTCAGTAGTTTCTCTGTGTCTGGAGCTGAGAAAAGTAAACAGAGATAACTGAGATGTGGGGAAAATGAAGAATGGTGTCTTGTTTTTAATGCCTTGGCCCTTCCATCTCTCCACATGCCAAATTGCATGGGGTTTTCTTTGTGAAATTCAAGTCTTGCAAAGACAGGCTTGATGCAGAGCAATGGGGTCTCTATCATATCCAGATCTGGGCAGCTCGTGGCAGTTTTGTCCCCTCTTGAAATCACCTGAACAGGGACAGAACTCCCAGCAGAGCAAACAGACCACTGGCTCGAGATCTGCTGGTCGTGGCCACCTCTTGTGAGCTATGGGGACCTACAGGTCAGAGAGGAGAAATCCCATCCTGAGCCCACCCGTCCCATCACGCCGCCCACCCTGGTCTGCCTAAAATAAAACCACATCGCTGCATTGAAGGAGGAGAAAAGACTTTTTCTTTCCATCCCCCATTTAGTGCCTATTATATATTATTCTTCCATAGCCTAGTAAGGTATATTCCTGACACCGCTGGGTTAATTACTTGCTAACGACAATTCCTTTGGTGGTGGGGCTCTTGACTGAATGCAAAGGAGGTGCTTTTACATGCATTATTAGGCAGCTTTAAAGGAGAAAGGAATTCACAGAGGTTTGGGGTTTTTTTCCCCCTCATTCCCTGCATTTAAGTCTGATTTTCCCCAGGGAGCGGGGAGATGGAGCCAAAAGTGTTCATGCACCTGCAGGGTGATTTTAGCTCCTGTTCAGGCCCTCTGGTGTCCCTTTACATTGAGCCATAAGGGCTAACACCACCGTTCCAGTGGCTGCATTTTCCCCCATCCCAATGCTTGTATACACTGGCGGGGAAAATAAGGCAAGGAGAAGGAGAAGACTGGGTTGCACGTCCCCTTCTTTATATCCTGATGGGTAACTGGGGATGACTCTGCTGTCTAAGCAGCTTTGCATTTCACGCTGATAAGGGGGCTGATAAGAAAGATGGGGACAGACTTTTGAGCAGGGCCTGTTGTGATGGGACAAGGGCTGATGCTTTAAAATTAAAGGAAGGGAGATTCAGGCCAGATATGAGGAAGAAGTATTTGCCCCTGAGGGTGGTGAGAGCCTGACCCAGGTTGTCCAGAGAGGTGGTGGATGCCCCGTCCCTGGAGACATCCCAGGCCAGGCTGGACGGGGCTCTGAGCAACCTGAGCTGGTGAAGATGTCCCTGCTCATGGCAGGGGTGGCACTGGATGGGCTTTGATGGTCCTTTCCAACCCAAGGTATTACATGATCACCCAAAAGTGACTTGTGCAGTGGCTCCTGGTGGAAGGCTCCATGAATTTAGATGAGGTGAATTTAGAAGAGCCAAGAGATGGATTCTCATCCTGCCATCACCGACACCTGGAGTAACTCCACTCAGATCCCTCAAACCCACACAAACAAATGCAGGACCAAACCTATGTAGCAGATACTTGGATTTTCATTAGCCCTCCTCTCCCTAAATCCAAGAAGTCACAACCACTGAGTAGAAAACCAGGATCAGTATTTGTAAAGCAAACCCCAAACCAGCTGACAACAAAAAAATAGCAAATTGATCAGAAAGCTCTGCTCCCGTTTGCACCAAAACTCCTTTGTGAGGAAGCACTAATTGGTTTAATGAGCTTTACAGAGGGAGTAAACACAGCTCTTTGCTGCATGTGTTTCGGGAACTCTTCTGCAGGGAAAATCTAGTCTGAAGCAGGCAGAGCAAAAGCCTTGATAAATGTTATTTCTGATGGATTCACATCAAAAATCCCCAGTGACTTTGTCAGCAGCAGTTTCTCTATCATGTGAGGGGTGTGTGCCTACAAATTAAGGGATTAATAGTCTCTGGCTGGGGGCTGGCTTGAGCCAGTTTTGTGGGATCTGGAGAATGGGCTGCGATTGCATCTGTGCCGTCATTTGGGCTCAGCCTGGGAGACTCCACACTGGAAAAGCGTAGCTGTTGTTAGTGCTGCACTTCAGTTGATAATTGTTCTTATTTTACAGGTTAATTAATGGGAGGGGGAAACAAAACAAGCAAAGAGAAATCTCTGAAGCACTTCTGTTGTTGGAGAAGCAACTAAGGAGCATTCTGTTGCTCCAAAGCCTCTCAAGAGCCTCAGTCTGGAGGATATATGGTCTCTATCATATCCTATGCAGCTTGCTCTGCTTTCCAGTAATGTTCCCTTTCCCCTGGCCCCAGTTAGTGATTGCAGCCAAGTGGGCCCTGTGGGCCTTGCTATAAAGACTTTGCTTTTGTCCAGTTGGCTGATGCAAGATCCAGAAGACAATCCCCAAATTTCCCTCCTGATGAAATGTAGTTTCTAATCCAACTCCTCCATTCTTCACTAGGACAGCAACTTTTATTCGGGATAGGTGGACTCCAGCCCTTCTTTTTTTGCCTCTTTCCTTTACAGGTTTCTCTATTTGCTGTTAATCCAGAATTAATTCAGCAGCACATTGGTGAAAAAAAGTGGAAATTATCAGGATCTGTTCACCGTGCCTTAGACACTCAGGGATTCATGTCATACCTGATCTGCTCAAATCGTGAGCTGTTATTGAAAAGATGGGTCCTGTTTTCCCTATTCCTCTGTCAGAGCTGCTAACCCTGCAGCTGGGCAGAGAGCCTATTAGGGAGGAGTGTAGGGGAAAGGGACCTGGGGGTCCTGGGGACAGCAGGGTGACCATGAGCCAGCACTGGGCCCTTGTGGCCAGGAAGGCCAATGGTACCTGGGGTGGGTTAGAAGGGGGGGGTCAGTAGGTCAGAGAGGTTCTCCTGCCCCTCTGCTCTGCCCTGGGGAGACCACACCTGGAATATTGTGTCCAGTTGTGGCCCCTCAGTTCCAGAAGGACAGGGAACTGCTGGAGAGAGTCCAGCGCAGGGCAACAAAGATGCTGAAGGGAGTGGAGCATCTCCCGTGTGAGGAAAGGCTGAGGGAGCTGGGGCTCTGGAGCTGGAGAAGAGGAGACTGAGGGGTGACCTCATTCATGTTTACAGATATATAAAGGGTGGGTGTCAGGAGGATGGAGCCAGGCTCTTCTCGGTGACAACCAATGACAGGACAAGGGGTAATGGGTACAAACCGGAACACAAAAGGTTCCACTTAAATTTGAGAAGAAACTTCTTCATGGTGAGGGTGGCAGAGCCTGGCCCAGGCTGCCCAGGGAGGTTGTGGAGTCTCCTTCTGTGCAGACATTCAAACCCGCCTGGACACCTTCCTGTGGAACCTCAGCTGGGTGTTCCTGCTCCATGGGGGGATTGCACTGGATGAGCTTTCCAGGTCCCTTCCAGTCCCTGACATTCTGGGATTCTGTGATTCTGTGGGCAACCTGATTTGCTGGAAAACTGACCCACCAAAAGGGAAAAAGGAAGATTAGGGGTTTTTTTTGTTGAATGAGTAATCTGAATTGATTAATCCTGGGTGCACGTGGTTGCTGGGTGGGACTCAAGTTTGGAGGATGTAGCCAGGGATGGGGTGGGAAGCAGCAGCCCAAGGAGAGTGGACAACTGGCCAAGCCATGGTCAAGGAGCATCTCCAAGATTTGGTCTGATCTTAGGTGGGTTTCATCCCCTTTTGGTACAATTTCTTTCTCTTCACACCACCCTAGAGACAACCTGGTGTTTCTGCACTTCTTACTTACATACCTTGAGCTTCATCGGGTGTCTTTGGGTCTCCAGGCCTGACTCAAGCTGCATTTCAGCTGATGTGTTTCCAAATGACACGTACGGGGAGGCCCAGGGGTGCGGCATAAACAAGGGGGCTATTTCCTGACTCCATCAAACAATGAAGTTTCAAACATCTCCCCTTTTTATTATTTTGTAATTAGTCCTTGAGTTTTGGCTATAGGGATTTCCAGCTTGGTGGTTGCCAGGGCAACCGGAGGTGGCCTAAGTAGCATCCTCTTCATCTCTGCCTTCCTGAGTTGGGGACCAGTCCCCCAGCAATGGGCTTCCATCTAGGGCGGGATGTGTTAGCTCATCTTCCTTGGGTTGGAACAAGGTCAAAAAGTCTCAGCTGTGGATCAGGCAAGGCTAGCGAGAAAAGTGTTTAAGGAAGAGAAGAAGGGGAAATCAAGCGTAGTGAGAAGCGTGAATTTGCAACAGCACCATAACAAAGGTTTCTTCTCTCCCACCCCACTGCCCGATCATCAGCTGAGACCTGCGTTTCCTCTGCAGTCTGGTTTTAAAATCAGATTTTAATGGGGTTTTTTTGGGCAGGGAAATTCCAGTATGAGGTTTCTGCCCGGGTCCTGCCTCATGGTGGTGCAGGGGATGAGCAGATCAGGGAGGAGACATCAGGGCATCTGCAGGCTCAGGGAGAGATGTGGGATTTGGGGAGCTTGGTCCAACTTTGGCTCTGTTGCCCATCACTGGGTCTCCTTGGGATTGTCTCAGGATAGTTGCCATGCAGAAAGCATGAGGAACATATAAAGACCAGAGCCCTGCAGCCACTCCTGGCACCTGAAACATGGGGGATGATGCTAGACATGAGGAAGAAATTGTTGTCCCTGAGGGTGGTGAGAGCCTGTCCCAGGTTGCCCAGAGAGGTGGTGGATGAACCATCCCTGGAGACATCCCAGGCCAGGCTGGACGGGGCTCTGAGCAACCTGAGCTGGTGAAGATGTCCCTGCTCATGGCAAGGGTGGCACTGGGTGAGCTTTAAAGGTCCTTTCCAAGCCCAACTATTCTATGATTCTACGATGCTGCAGCTCCAGCAGCTCTTGTTGAAATCAGTGGGTACAACAAGCCCCCCAGAGCTGCCAGATGGCCAAAATTTATCCCTGGGATCTCTCTACACCACAACAGCCATAGAAATTAAAAGGTCATGGCTGAACCAGCCTGAGAACACACTTTTTTTCTCCCAGTGGCTTTGCCTCCACTAACCCAGGTGATGGGTCTCGTGGTTTCTGGCCCATGGTGTTTCCTCCAGATGATTCTCCCCAGTGCTGCAAGAGTATAACTCATCTTCCTTTTACGAGGGGATACCTTGGCTTCCTGCCTTTGTCAACAGAGCAGCTCGTAGGCAGCAGTCCAAAGGCAATTTGATGCAGTTTCAAACGCACGCTGTAGACAGATGAACTGTAAATGCCTGTGGCGTGTTCCTTTCCCTGTTTCAAAGAGCACTATCGATTGCTCGATGCGATGATGAAGGACGCCTGTACCTGACTAAGCTCTTCGTCAATTATCTGGCAGTGCAGGAGTATCTTTCTAGGACTGGAAGATGACCAGTACCTTTATTTCTCCTACGTTTTATCAGAGCTATTGGCCAAGTGGCTCGTTAGCCTATGAATGCTTCATGCTGCTCCGTAAGGGAGTTTTTAACTGGCAGTAATGGATTGCATCTCATCTGCAAAGCAATTGCAAACCCAGTAAGGAGGAATTTGGGGCAGCGCTGCAAGGAGGGAAAAGGCAATAGATGCTGTACAAATACTTAAACTGAGCTTTGTGTAATGCCATTTCAGCTGCATAATTTTTCAGGCTTGCTGCTGGCTGGAGCCATGGACATTGCAGTGGGACCTGTTGTATCTGCCTATTTCTGACAATTGTTTTTGAGGCTGATCTGGAAGGGAATTCCCACATCAAAATGGGTGTGAGCAGCCTCATAATCAAAGCCCAATATGGGCTTTGATTCTTCTCTCAGTTAAACTAGGACTTGGGAGATTACCCTCTTGCTTTTCTTCAGCAGGAGCCCACCAGTGTCTCAGTGCTCAGAAAGCCAGGGTCTCACACTGATGTGTCTTTGGACCTGCTGGGGTCTGGTCCAGCTCCCACCAGAGCCAACAGGATGCCATGAGGAACTGAGCTGGGCTTTCAAAGGGGATGTTAGGAGGTGTTTTCCCTGTTGAGACATCAAGTGGGAATAACCATTGGGTGGGATTTGGCAGAAGAAATACAAGTTGACTGAGTTGACGCTTGCTCAGGTACTTCCCTATACATTTAACATCTGGGTTTTTGCTTTTTGAGTTTCCAAAGTGCTCCCCACTGCTGTAATTTCCGCTGGTGATAATACATTTCAGTGTGTTCCAAATGCAGCTTCATTAAAAAAAACCAAAACCAAGCAGTATTTAGTTTAGGAGGGACTGCAGAAAGGAGCAAACTATGGTCTGTCTGCACAGAACCAGAAGGGATCAGCCTTGAGGTCATTAGGAAAGCGACATCTGGAAATGTGTCTGCAGAAAGGGGCTCGACCCCTGTGTCCCCTCTGCACATGTATGTGTTTTCTCAAGAAACAGTCAAGATAGGCTGGGACTAGGGCTTATCTTACCGATTATCTGTTGTTTCTATGGAATAATGGACTCCGGAGGATTGCGTGTTGGCCTTTAGCAATGCTTTGGTTGCAGGCTTTTTGGTCAGAGTCCCAATTTCTGCTGTTTGCAGGAGGTTTGGGAGTTACTGCCAGACAAGTCGTATCAGTGATCAGGATGATATTTTTGCAACGCTTTCTCCCCTTTGCACTTCTTTTGCACATTGGCAAGCAGTCCCTGGTGGGTCTCCTGGGAAGGAGAGCAGTGCCAAGAAGACCATGCTGGAAAGGGAGAGAAAGCGATGCCAAGGGGTGGATGAGGGAAGATAAAGTGTGAACTTCTAGGAAATGGTCTTGGGAAGGTGCAAGGGCTGTGGGGAAGGCGCCTCAACCAGATCAAAGGGTGTGTGAGAAAGACGATACTGCAAGGAAGTTAATAAAAGGCTTTTAAACAGCAGTGGGAAAGGTGAGAACAGAGACCAGGGGGACTGAGGTGGGGATGGGAACTTTCATTTAAAGGGGATTTTATTTTTTTTTCTGGCTAAATGAGTGCTTGGCACGTGAGTCCTGTTTGTCACCAGCAGCTGATGGGTCTGCTTGCCTGGTTTGGTGGGGGTTTTTGTTGCTGGCCTCCTGGAGACCCTGTTTGTAAGGTAGGAGTCACCCATGACTGTAATTGGAACCAAAGAGGAGAGCCCTTGCTGCCTCTGCTGACCTGCAGGATGCTGTCACGCTCCAGCTCAGGCTCTCCAGAGATAAGGAGCTGAAGATTTTTTGGCTGGTTGCTGAAATCACACAGCTGCTGTTGCCCACAGTTGTGCAGAGGAGCTGTTGGGATGCGATCTGAAGAGGTGCAGATCCACTCTCTTCCTCCCTCAACTGTGATGATGGAGGGACAAACAGTTTTGATGGAGAAGGGTCAAACCCAGAGGGGTGGAGAGAGCTCCTTGCTTGCTGCCATCATTAATCAGAGACAATACTTAACATAATAAGGGAAGACTCCCCAGAGGCTGTATATGAAATAAATTGGCTCTTTCCACTCAATGCCTGGGCAGGTCCATCACAGCAGAGTCTGGGTTAGACTGAGCAGCCCTTGGTTCTTCTGCTCTGTCAAGTGAGGAGCCAACTGGCTGTTGTCTGTCTTGCCAGCCACCAGCCCAAGGACGGTTGGTTTTAGCCACCTGATATAAAGCAATGATCCTACCTACCTAAATGAATCTCAATTTGCATCTGAAGTCTAAGCATGAACTCCAGACATGCTGTCTGTTTGGGCAGCAGGCAGCTGGCCTTTCATGGACTCATAGAATAGTTTGGGTTGGAAGGGACCTTCTAAGCTCATCCAGTGCCACCCCTGCCATGAGCAGGGACATCTTCACCAGCTCAGGTTGCTCAGAGCCCCGTCCAGCCTGGCCTGGGATGTCTCCAGGGATGGTTCATCCACCACCTCTCTGGGCAACCTGGGACAGGGTCTCATCACCCTCATTATAAAAATTTCTTCTTCATGTCCAGTCTGAATCTCCCCTCCTTCAGTTTAAAACCATCACCCCTTGTCCCATCACAACAGGCCCTGCTGTTCTAGCTGTTCATCCTGGCTGATGTTCTGATGATGCTGTTATCTCTGTCACCCATAAGAAGTTTGAACAAATCTCTGGGTTTTCCTTCCCTATATAATTTCTCCAACCTGTCAGTGCAGGGTTTGAACTCAGCGCTCCCAAAGGTCACAGGGATGCCCTGACATGAAGACCTCTGTGTGCTGAAGTTTGCCAGGCTGTAAAATGACCCAGGGTTTGAGCTGTCATGTAGCTTTTTCCAGGGCCCAGTCAAAAGGATTCATGTTGGTTAGTTAGATCATGCTTTAAGGCGGCCTACTGTTCTTACAGCTAATTTCCAGTTATGTCTTTACTTGGTGATATCTGCAAAGATTCTTAACACAATATTCTTTCTCCACTAAGGTCCCAATGGATTTCATAATGTGAGAGACAAAGGATTTGGGATATCCATGTTATTTAAGGGTATATTTAATCTATCCTTTTGGAAAGACAGAGGAGAAGACTGCATGACTCAAACTGTTATACATCTCCAAAGAAGTAATTTCTATGGTAATTATTAAATCTATTTTCTTATCACCTTGTTTTCCAGGTCAACAACAATGCAGCTCCTAGCCTGGTTCAATTTGCTGCTTCTCCTCCCTTGTTTTGGTACCACCAAAAGCTGCTTTCCTGGCTGCCACTGTGAAGTGGAAAGCTTCGGTCTCTTTGACAGCTTTAGCTTGACCAAGGTGGACTGCAGTGGAATAGGCTCACACATTGTTCCCGTCCCAATCCCTCTGGATACCTCCTATTTGGATCTGTCATCAAACAAACTGGAAACAATCAACGAATCAATGCTCACTGGCCCTGGATACACCACCTTGGTGAGTCTTGACCTGAGCTACAACAAAATTGCCAAGATTTCCCCCACAACCTTCTCCAGGCTTCGGTACCTGGAGTCCTTGGATCTGAGTCATAACTCTCTGGAAGTCCTTCCAGAGGACTGTTTCTCCAGTTCTCCTCTGGGCGACATAGATTTGAGCAATAACAAGCTTTTGGATATATCTATGGACGTTTTTGCTTCAAAAGGTCAAGGAAAACCCCTGAATGTGGATCTATCCTACAATATGCTCAGTGCCATCACGAGGCATCATGAAAAGAGCATCCCTAACATCCAGAACTTAAATCTTTCTGGAAACAGGCTAACATCTGTGCCAAACCTCCAAGGGATTCCTCTCCGATACTTAAATCTTGATGGGAACCCTCTACTCAGAATTGAGAAAGGCGACTTTGTGGGGCTGAAAGATTTGATTCATTTATCCCTCAGTGGCTTGCACGGATTTGGAGAATTATCTCCTTATTGCTTCAAGGAACTACAAGCCCTCCAAGTTCTGGATTTATCCAGCAATCCCAACCTGAAGTCACTGACTGCTGAAGTTATCTTTGGTCTGAATTCCCTACAAGAGCTCAACCTCTCTGGGACAGGTGTGTCATCCTTGCCAAAGACTGCGCTGAAATACCTGCCTTCCATCAAAAGCATCACCCTGGGGAAGAACATACAGTGTCTTAAGACCATCAAAGAAGGACAGTACCACCGACAAATTGGGCTGACCAAAAAAGAGGTCCTCAGTTGCCACAACAGCCATGGGTCCGTAGCAGCAGCATCTTACGTTTCGTGATGAAAGCCAGGGAAAAGGGGCAGGGAAGGGAGGGCAGGGGGGGCGTGGGATTTGTACAGGTGTCGGACTGAGATGGTTTGCAGTGTGCCTTTTGTAAAACTGTCAATAATTTATATATTTGTATACGCCAACATGGATCGTGGATTTTTATAAACTCTCAAATCCCAGCCCGCATCATCTGCAGGCTCCAGATTCTGCCCAGTGCGTTGAAGGTCCCACAAAAGCTCAAGAGCGGTGATGCTGGACAACGGGGACCAAGCTGCTCTGCAGGTCCCAGGGCAGAACAGCTGGTCTGGAGCAAACCTTCACGCCCCAGACATTTTTGTAGGAGCAAAGCTACGCCTGTCCAGAGCACACACCAAAATGTACTGACTCCGTAGCTGCTTGCTTACAAGACCGTGCATCATCCTTTTTTTATTTTTAATTATTACCCCCCAAGAAGTGCCTTCTGGATGTTGCCTTCATTAGCAGCACCCTGTTCCCTGTCATGCACTTTCAGTCTTGAAGAAACATTTCCAGGCAAACCTGAATACAGGGTGCTCCTAATGTGCTGCTTTTTACATGTCATTTGCATAGACGTGCAATGAACATTGAGTAAGCCGAGAACTTTTCCCACAGCTTTATCCCTATTTTCCCATCTTTATCCTTTTTTTTTGCATCAAATTACTTCAGGTCCAACCTTGGCAACCTCCCATCTCTCTAACCTTGGTGAGATATTGCTCAGAGATGATGTGCAGCAGAGCAAGGCAAGCAGAGGGCTCTGCCAACAGCCGCATCTCACCCAGGAACCAGCCTCTGATGGAGCAAATTAACTGAACTGCCAAGTGAAGAGATCACGTAGCCCAGCTTAAATGAAAAAAAACCAATCCTTCCTCCCTTTCTGGGGAAGTTTGGAAGAAAACCTTGGCAGGGGTTGTCATCTTGATGACCTTATCAAACCAAGACGTAGCCCCAAAGGACATGAGATTAAGCTGTTTCCATGCTGACGTTCCCCATCGGAACATAACATCTGCAACTCAGCTGGGCTCATGGGGCAATTTCCAGCACCAAAACGCTCTCCAGAACGTGCCAGGAGAAGAATTAACACTGACGCCTGCAAACCTGGAGCGCTTCGCCTATCAGGGGAAAGATCTTGTTTGGGTTTTTTTGTTTTTTCTTTTGTTTTCAGAGTTGTGGCTTTTCTTTCTCTCACACAGCTCCTTGGCTGCCAACCCAAATCTGATAAAAAACCTGGTCCTCAGAGATTTATTCATTTTTCCCTCCATTGCTGAAATGCTGCCAAAGCAAAGGGGAGCATCCATCTTCTCCAAGCCAGGAGACAGTGTGGGAAGGCAGCACAGCACGACCCAATGCTCTGTGTGAAGCTCTCAACTTCCTTATAGAAGCTCCTGCAATGGAGGTGTCTGCTGAGGTCTGGTTTACATCTGGCATAAAATGTCCTGGGCATGGGAAGATGTTGTGGATGGGGGTCCTGCTCAGGTTGGTCTGCATCTTGGTCTCTAAACACAGCCTTGCATCAGAGCAACCTTCAATGTGTAAGCTGGTTTAGAGAGGTCCATGCAAAGGTGATGCAGGTATGAGCCCATCCCACAACCCTCCTTGGGAGTGTTGGGAAGAGCTCAAGCTTCATCCTCACACTCCCAAAGGTCTTTGCAAATGGAAACCCTGCCCCAAGGAGCTGTCTCCAGGGATGACTGAAACCCACTGCACCCATAAAAGCCAGAATCAACACCTCACTTTGGATACTGAAATCACTCTCTCACATTTTCATCCATTGCCTTTTCAATCACGGATTTTAAGGTGGGATTTTAAGCCTTTCTTTCAGTGCTGGGGGTTTTCCCCCCTCTAGTGAGCATTTGCAATGCTCAACCAACCTTCATAATCATAAGAAACGTTGATTTTCTTAAAAAGATCCCTGCAGGCAGGGATCTGGAAGGGAACAGCAACCAACTGCAGTGCAAGATGGGGGCAATTTGGGAGGGAGAAGGTGTTTTTTAGTGGATCTTGCCTTTTTAAGAGAATTGTTTTCTGCTGGCAGAAAAATGTAATTTTTAAATAGTTGTTTAATTTTATACGTCTGTACGTAGATTAAATGTTTCCAGGATCACATACTGTCAAAGTTACTGTCTTTGCTCCACTGTGGTAAGTTTAGAAACCAATGTGACAATCCAATTGAAGACTGCAAGATCTCCTTGTGTAATCTCATGCTAGCTGCTAGCTGAACAAGTGCTAGAAAAAGCTGGCGAATACTGTCGCTGTGTTAGTTTGGTTTGTTGTTTATTTTTTAAGAACCTCTGCAGCATTGTAAGGCTTTGTGATTATTCACAATATAATAAAGTGATTTGGAGGAGAATACACCCAGATGCACTGGATTTATTGCCTTAGTGCTGGGAGGGCGGCAGCTGTCGCTGAGTCCAAAGTGCAACACGGCTTCTCTCCTTGCTCTGCTCAGACCCATCAGCCTCATGGGTGTTACATCTCCAAACCGGGGACAGGATTTGTCCTGCTGTGTCTGTCCTGCTGGGCTCCTCACTGCCAGGAAGTCTTGAGAGCTTCACTGGCTGACTCAAACCAAATTCACAGAACAATAGAATGGTTTGGGTTGGAAGGGACCTTCAAAGCTCATCCAGTGCCCCCCCTGCCATGAGCAGGGACATCTTCACCAGCTCAGCTTGCTCAGAGCCCTGTCCAGCCTGGCCTGGGATGTCTCCAGGGATGGTTCATCCACCACCTCTCTGGCCAACCTGGGCCAGGCTCTCACCACCCTCAATGTAAAACATTTCTTCCTTATATGTAATCTAAATGTCCCCTCTTTTAGTTTAAAGCCATCACCCCTTGTCCTATCGCAACAGGTCCTGCTCAAACGTCTGTCCCCATCTTTCTTCTCGGCCCCTTTTCAGTCCAGAAAGGCTGCACTAAGGTCTCCCCGGAGCGTCTCTTCTCCAGCTGAACACCCCAGCTCTCTCAGCCTGTCCTCCCAGCAGAGCTGTTCCAGCCTCGCATCATTCCTGGGGCTCCTCTGGCCCCTCTCCAGCAGGTCCATGTGTGTCCTGTGCTGAGGACCCAGAGCTGGACCAGCACTGCAGGGGGGTCTCACCAGAGCGGAGCAGAGGGGCAGAATCCCCTTATTATTATGGGCATTATAAATTATGGCAGCGAAGCAGCACAAGAGTATCTCAAGCAAATCCTCTGCTCCGAAGCTTGTCAGAGATGGTGGGGATCTCTTCATGGATTCGGGATGCAGTCTGTCAGGGTTGAAAGGCTGAGCTTTGCAGAGCGGGTGATGCAGTGAGAGCCCACGAGCTGTTTCGCAATTCCCTGGGGATGGGAGGAAGCGAATGGGTGCAGGAGTGATGCCACGGCACGGAAAGCCGCAGGCTGCCAGACCGCAGAGCTTTCGGTGGTGAGATACACATTGTCCAACCTCAGCACCACCCCCTGAGGAGCAGGGGCTGCTGCAGGGAGGGTTAAGAGCACACAGAGCCATTTCAAGTGAAGAATAGATAGAAACATCTCAGGAGGGCTTCACCTGCTCTTAAATAGCAGATTTAATTTATAGCACTTCTCGGTGCTGTGTATAAAGCGATGCAAGCAGAGCCCCAGTGAGGAAACCGCCCCCGAGAAGCTGCAGCATTCCCCGTCCTCCCAAGCCTGAAGGAACAACCACATCTTCCATCCAGGCAGGCAGAGCTGCAGGATGCCTGGAAGAGGTTGTTGGTTCTCCATCCGCCTCTCCAAACTGCCCTGTCCTCCAGGACAGCACGCAAGTTACAAGCAAACTGTAAGGTGTGGGCTGACATCTCCAGGAGAGGCCAGATCTTGCTCCCAGGACTATTATGGACTATAGGGGAAAAGCCGTCACCAACCTTTAGAGATGACAAATGGTACAAACTGGAACACAGGAGGTTCCACTTAAATATGAGAAGAAACTCCTTCTCGGTGAGGGTGGCAGAGCCTGGCCCAGGCTGCCCAGGGAGGTTGTGGAGTCTCCTTCTCTGCAGACATTCAAACCCGCCTGGACACCTTCCTGTGGAACCTCAGCTGGGTGTTCCTGCTCCTTGGGGGGATTGCACTGGGTGAGCTTTCCAGATCCCTTCCAACCCCTGGCATTCTGGGATTCTGTGGTTCTGTGATGACTGCTCCTCTGGTGTCCACCATTGTGGACAATTAGGCCATGTTGCCACACTCCTTCTGGACACGATCGCTCCTGCCCAGGGATGCAGGCTCACTTGGAACGACGGAGAGTGTCCTGCTGTCCTGGGAAGGACACTGTCCCAGGAGTGATGGCTCTGAAAGCAGGATTATCACACTTCTTCGTGTATGCCCCACTTATATGATGCTCCAGCTCTATGCTGGACCTTGTCCCTCTCAGTACTCCTTTGCCCCCTTGCCTTAACATCTTCTTATTTTGCTAGTGATTTTTGTTATTCAAATTGACTTTCTGAAGCCCTGTAGAAGATGCATACCAGCATCCAACAGCAGCATGAGCCACTACATTGCCCGTGCATGAGGTTCCTCTCCATGACAGAACATGGGCACCTGAAACATAGCATTAATGATCCCACGGAGGAGGAAAAGGCACATGGTGGCTTCAGGATTGGAAAAGTGAGACCTCATCACAGTCTACAGCTTCCTCACAAGGAGAGCAGGAGAGGCAGGTGCTGAGCTCTTCTCCCTGGTGACCAGTGACAGAACCCAAGGGAATGGCAGGAAGATGTGCCAGGGGAGGGTCAGTGGGACATGAGGAAAAGGTTCTTTAACCAGAGGGTGCTGGACACTGGAACAGGCTCCCCAGGGAGGTGTCACGGCCCCAAGCCTGACAGTGTTCAAGAAGAGACTGGACAACGTCCTCAGACACACGGTGTGAACTGTGGGGTTGTCCTGTGCAGGGACAGGAGCTGGACTCCATGATCCTTGTGGGTCCCTTCCAACCCAGGACGTTCTATGATTCTGTAAAGTTGAGGAGGCCCTCCTGCCAATTTCCTGAAGCTGTTGTCAGCTTGATAACACGGCGTGATGGACTAAACCCTGGTGTCAGACATCACCCCAGTCACCCTTCCATGCCAAGAGAGCCGGCCAAGCTGGTTAGCTGCAAGCTCTGGCTGTCTCCAGGACCAGCTCAGCTCTGTGGCCGGATACGTTTGCCCTGGCAAGCGAGATGGGTGTTTTAATTAGAGGCTGGATATTTTTAGAAGGAGGAAAACCTCAGTGGAGGCTGGGCAATATGGACAGGCTGGGTTAGGGAGGGGGAAGAAGTGGCTGAGCTGTCATTTGCTTGCAGCACTCTGTCTCCTGGAGGGTTATCAGTGTCTCACCCCCCTTTTCCAGCATGTTGGGGAAAACACCGAGGATTGCTTCCCCCCATTCGCCTCATGCCCATAGGACAATCTTATTCTCTTTTTTTGAAAAGATGCATCTCCTGGTGCACAAAAGCTCCCATTTCCTTCTCGCCAGCCTGCTGGAGCTGTTTCTCCTGGCTGTCAGCTGTCAGCCTACAGAAGTCCCTCACTGACTGATTATGTGACTGACTTCGTAGCAGCAGCAGGTGCCGTCCCTTTTAAAAATAGCTGCTCCTCTGTACATTTTCCATTTTGCAGGAGGGTGTTTTTTTATTTTATTTCCAGTACATTTGTTCCACACACCTTGGCTTGGTCAGGCTGGAAAATGCAGATGCACTCTTGCCATTCCAGAAAATAATGCTGCATGGCTGGGCATAATCCTTCTGGCTGCCCTGGGATCTGCCTTCTGGAAAACCTTTGGGCCAGCGAAACCCTTTGCCTCATGCATGTTTCTAGAGGCAGCACCATAGAATTATTCCTGCCCCATCACCCCTGAGACATCCATCCCCTTCCTTCCCTTCCTGAGTGGATAAGTGGATCGAGGAACCTGATTAAAAGATGGAAAATTGGAGCTGAAACTAGGCCATCCGATAAATCCTTTCCTGTAATAAGCAGGGAGTTGCAGCACCGGCCTTTAATCACAGTCTTTGTCTCCCAACATTTGTATGCCTGTGTTCACGCATCCCTCCGTGCCAGAACAAAACCGGCCCCCCTCCTGCCCCATCCCCACCCCTGCGCTGCCTTTCACTAATGGCGTTAAAATAAAAGTGGTTCATTTTATCACGGAGGAGCACCCGGAGAAAGCAGCTGCCCGCTGTGCCAGGCGCTGAGCATCCTTTGAAAACCCCTGCCAGCTTCAAGGGGTTTTGGGCAGGGGGATGTGCTGTTGCCCTGCCCAGCTCCATCCCCTCCAGTGGTCCAGCCTTCACTGCAGCTGCATCCCAGGGGGATGAATCAGCCTGAAACCATAAACCACAAAGTTTTCCCCCTGGAAACTTTCCCACCACCTTGGTGATGTCCTTTAATTCCCAGCACTGCCTGCCTGGAATGCTGCGCCACGTGTCCCCCTCCTCTTCCTTGTTAGCGGTAGATGTGTGTCAGGGTGCTTGCTGGTAATTGACTGGGGCTGTGCTGGGAATTCGAACCTACATTTCAAAGAGATCGCTAACCTCCTGTTCCTTTGCTTTGATCTGCCTCACTTTATTGTAGGCTAAAGGCAATAGGCAGCTTTTTCCAGCCGGAACCCCTTTTGACAGGAGCCCGGCACATCAGAGATGGTGGTTTTTTACCAGCGGTGTTGGTGGTGGTGTCACGCTGCTAAGTGGCGTGTGATTATGCATTTTGGTGGGAACGAGCTGCCTCTTGATTTTGGAGGAGATTGCGGGTAAATGAATAGAATCATAGAATAGTTTGGGTTGGAAGGGACCTTCAAAGCTCCAGTGCCACCCCTGCCATGAGCAGGGACATCTTCACCAGCTCAGGTTGCTCAGAGCGCCGTCCAGCCTGGCCTGGGATGTCTCCAGGGATGGGGCATCCACCACCTCTCTGGACAACCTGTTCCAGTATCCTGTTCCAGAATACTCCAAAGATGACCAAGGCACTGGCATGGGCACATAACATCACTGTCCTGGGAGCATGTGATGGGGTCTCAGCCCACAGAGGACCAAGGAAAGGCCACAGGTTATGGGTTCCTCACCCAGAAACTAGGTTCAAGTCCCTGTTCTGTGCTGGACTTTCTGCGTGGGCTTAGACACATAAATGACAACTTTTCCAAAGTGTGTTTTCATGGGTGTTTGAAGCCACCTCTGTGGCAGAGAGGTTGTCTTGATCTTCCTCTCCATTACATCAAAGCCAGCATTTATACAGCCCTTCACTGTATCCAAAAAAAAGGAGAAAAAGACCAGTGTTCAGAGAGATCAGTGAGCTGAACCGATCCATCAGGTGGCCATGCAGTCGCTAGCAGAAATGTACAGTGAGAAGAACACAGTGCCCTGCACAATGAGCGCTCCAAGTCCTTCTTCTCAATAATAACCATTTTAGGTTCAAAACAAGTGGTCTGAAAGCTCCCAAGTACCTCTGATCATCTTGCCTGCTTATAATCGATACCTTGGCCCCGCTTGGGCTGCTATGAAAATAAATGTATGTAGGATTGTGAGGTGTTGGAGTATTAGATTAGAAAATGTCCCGAAAGACAATCTTTGCATCACCAGAGCTGATATCTGCATTGGTAGGTCTCCATTGACAACTGGGGTCCTCCTTGGACCTATGGTCCTAAAGTAATTGTATTGTTAATGATGCTTTCTGGGTTCAAATTAGGCATCCTCTTTGTCCCCATGGTAGATGCTCAAGCATCTCCAAGGGGCTGGAGTATGTTCAATACCTATTCTGCTCAGTAAGTCTTTGAGAAAAACTATCTCAACACCTTCTTCTCACCACCTGGGACAGGACCAGGTGTGTTGGGAAGGAACGGGGACAAGGATAGAGCAGAGCTCTGGCATGACCCCAAAACTGAATTTGGGGTCCTTCATGGGAACAAACCTCTATGGCTCTGATAAAAACTGTAAAGCCTGAAACTCTTTTCAGCCAGTGCTGGTTTTCAACTCATTTTGACTTCATTTCAACTGCCCTTGAATCTGAAGGGCAATTCTTCCATGTCCTCATGGCTCTGCTACTGTCCCTAATTCAACCACACCAGGCTGTTAAGTCCCTTTCTGCCACTGACCATCCTTACCTTGTTGTGGAACTCCATATGATAATTTTCACAGCTCAGAAAATCCCCAGAGCCCTGGTCACCGACCAGATCTAAGCTCTTAGCTTCAGCTATTGTGATGGTATAAACCTCAGCCAAGCAGTTATGCTAACACGTCCTACCTCACAGCTGCAATGAACTAAGTGTATATAGTTACCACAGGCCAGCTAGAACCCATAAAACCTCACTGCATTGATCAAACATCTGAGAACTCATATTAAAGCATAAATCAATCTATACTGCTTCATAACCTTTAGGATATTTCTGAAGAACAATAATCTACAATCTTTTTTTTTTACTTCACTCATGTACTCACTGCCATCATTTATTTTATTGCTTCAGTGATTACAAAAGCTGTAATAATGGATAGATTTACTTGCTGGAGGAAATGGGCATCTCTGGAAGTAATTCTGAGACCTGCTAAGCTGCCGTCTCTGTCAAAGGTAAGAAACCCCTGAAGAGGGAGTAGCTTTCCCTGTAGATATGATGAGGGAAAAAGGATTCCTGTTTGGTCCTTAGCTGCAGTCTCTTTTGCAGAAACACTATTTTGCTACTAATCCTAATCACAAGCATAGAAATTCTCCATTTTCGCCAGAAGTATTAGTTCATAGAATTTTTCTCATTTAATTTATTTTTATAAAGGGATTTTTTGGCTTAAAAAAAAAAAAACCACTACCCAACAGCTGTCTGTTTGTCATAGTGTCATCTGGGACCTGCATCCTAGAGACCGTAGAGGTGAAAATCCCCTTGAATAAACAGGAAAGGAGAAGGGCACAGAACACAACCCTGCATTTTCCCATGGGAAATACCCAGGTAATCCGTGGTGGTAGTTGTGCCACAATGCTATTTTTACCACTGTTTCTTAAATGTCCTGTGGCAGCACCATCAATGTCCCAAGACCAACACTTCTCAAATTGGGAAGAATCCTGCCCCAGAGATTATTTAACCAAAGAAGACCTCAAAAGAGGATATTATTACAGAAGTAAGGGAAGACTGGAGCTGTGTTTTTTCCTTGTTCACTTTAGGCTCCCACACTGGCTCCATCTTACCCATATCTTCTTGCTGTAAGATTGTGTGTCACACATTTTGGCAAGTCCCATGGGTTTCCCCCTTTGGAAGCTATTTCACAGTTGGGTTTGAATTCACCAGTGAGGCATTTTTTCACCCCAAAATACTCCCCATAAGCTTAATCTTGTCTGCTTCTGCTTGACAGCTACATCTATGTTCACACACAAGCAGCATAGCCCCTGCTTCACAGAAGGAGGGTAGACACTTGGTGATGCCAGAGGAAGAGCTATTGTTCTGGGAAAGAACACTACGAGATTCACAGTGGGGTTTAATTTCATTGTTTTGGGGGAAAAATAGCGTTTTTCCACAGTGGCTCTGCAAACACCATTTGCTGGGTTTCAGTATCCCCAGAAAAGCAGTGGTAGGTCCTCTACACATGGAAAACGTCCCCCAGTCACAGACTGCAGTCCATAGGTAACAGATTTATGCAGGCAAAAGCTCTGTCTGGAATTTCTACAGCTTCCCCCCTTCCCAAAGCTAAAATCAGAGCTATAGGACATTGTGCTGGCATCCCAACACAGAGCAGAAGCACCACAGTGGGCAGGGACCCCATCCTAGAGTCACCAAGGGGATATCAAAGTTACAGTAACATCCTCAGCATCCTGATGGAAATGAGGTGATAATTCCTTCATTTTCACTCTTCAAGCAGCAGAAAAGAAAGGCCCCAGGACGACCCTTGTGTCAGGACACGTCCCCACGTCAGCGCCACGGATCCCTGCTGCAGAAGAGAAGATGCTTGTCCTCTCCGAAGCAGCAGTTTCACACGGCAGAGCGGAGCTGTGCAGTTTCCAGCAGAGCTCTGGAGCCAGCCAAGCACCATTAGTCTAGTTTTTCATCCAAGCAAGGAAGTCTTGGCTCCTGGCAGGCTTATTAGCTTTGGCACGAAGCTCATTTGACACCTGGCCAAGGCGTTCTGGCTGCAGCTGGACCTCCCTGGCTCGTGTCCCATCAGTCTGGGTCACTCCCCATCACACTTCCCTACCTTCTTAGTTTAGCATGGACAGAGCAAGTGTGTGCATGCCCAACTGAGCAATGGAGATAGCTTCAAACTTGGGAGCTAGAGGGGTTGTTCAGACTCCAAACTCCTTCTTCATATATCCAAATACGCCTGAGATTCCAGCACTTGCTTGCAAAGTACATCATTGTCCAAGAACAGAGATTTCTCCACTGTCTGCCAAACGTGGTGCTGGGTGGCTGGGCACAAGCAGGGATGAGCAATTTGCTGTATTTGCTTTAATTGCTTATCTCCCCTCCTTCAAACTCAAGATATGTTTAAAAGCCTAGAAGAAAGCTGTATGGCTCTTCCCAGGGACTGAACTGATCTTGTAAGTGGTTGGAAGCGAGGGCAGATTTTGCAGCCCTGAAGGCAAATAATATTTTGGGCTGCATCAAAAGGATCGTGGCCAGAAGGCCAAGGGAGGGGATTCTGCCCCTCTGCTCCTCTCTGGTGAGACCCCCTTGCAGTGCTGGTCCAGCTCTGGGTCCTCAGCACAGGACACACATGGACCTGCTGGAGAGGGGCCAGAGGAGCCCCAGGAATGATGCGAGGCTGGAACAGCTCTGCTGGGAGGACAGGCTGAGAGAGTTGGGGTGTTCAGCTGGAGAAGAGAAGCTCCAGGGAGATCTTAATGTGGCCTTTCTGTGCTTAAAAGTGGCCGATAAGAAAGATGGGGACAGACTTTTGAGCAGGGCCTGTTGTGATAGGACAAGGGGTGATGGTTTAAAAGTAAAGGAGGGATATCCAGGCCAGATATGAGGAAGAAATTTTTTATAATGCAGGTGATAAAACACTGTCCCAGCTTGGCCAGAGAGGTGGTGGATGAACCATCCCTGGAGACATCCCAGGCCAGGCTGGACGGGGCTCTGAGCAACCTGAGCTGGTGAAGATGTCCCTGCTCATGGCAGGGGTGGCACTGGATGAGCTTAGAAGGTCCCTTCCAATCCAAACTATTCTATGATTCTATGAAATTCCCAGCGGCTGACAGGATTTGGAGATCATGTACATGTCCTTAATGGTTGCAAAAATCTACACTCTATTTCTTAACCCCCTTTGGGATTGCCAGGGAGAGAGGATGACAGCCTGTGCCCATGGCAGTCCTGCTGCACAGCCACATCTCTCCTGGCCTCTTCCACCAGAGCAGTCCTGGACAGAAGTACCCTCGGGGTGGCCGAAGGGATTGCCTCTGTTCTAGGAGCCCAAAGCAAAGTATCACATCACTGTCCCTATCACAGTGCCTGCCCCATTGCTGCCCCATCAGAGTCAGCAGGTCACTGGGCAGAGAATCTTTGCAGGGCTGGTTCTCCCCCATAGAGCAAAGAGAATATCCCCTGTCCCTCACACCCTTGACTCTGTTCACATACATACAACGTGTGAAGGCCATAGAAACATTCCCATACATGGCAATGTTTGCTTTCAGCATGGGAGCTTTGGGCAGCAGGGATGTTGGGGACTAATGGCATACCTGGAGCTGTTTGCTGCATCTGTATTGCTCCATTATAGATAAAGCCCAGCATCTTGACTTGTGTCCTAGAACCAGGGGCCTCAACAGCCAACTCACCTATGGCATCAGCTTAGCATCAGACAGATCTGTCCTTTTCGGCAGCAGTTTGCCTCAGTTGGTCTTACAGACCTGCAGCAACTGAGACACCATATCCTCTCTAAAGAAGCAAATTTCAGCCTTTGTTTTGCCCTTTCCATCATAGAATCACAAAGGGACCTTTAAAGATCATCTAGTCCAACTCCCCTGCCATGGACAGTGACATCTTAGACTAGAACAGGTTGCTCAAAGCCTCAACCTGACCTTGAGCACTCCCAATGGTGGGGCATCCACAACTTCTCTGGGTAACCTTTTCCAGTGTCTCAGCATTCATGATAAAAAGTTGTTTCTTTATGTCTAATCTAAATCTCCTCCTCAGTCTCTAACCTGAACCTTCCCTAGCTGAAACCTGAGAAGATGACTCCTTGCCCTTACCTCTACAGATGCAGTGACAAGGTCATGAAATTAATGAGTGACAGGCAACGATGTTGCATATTAGCTATGTCTGAACTGCTGAGCCCCTGCTGAAGGCTGGTTCCCTCATTAACCACCAGGCAAAGCCTGGGACACAGCAGATATAGCATTTTTATCAGCTTTGCAAGACGTTAACTGTGAGACCTGCTCTTCTCCCAGGCACCTGCTACGTGCCGCAGGTTGAGCAGGGAGCACAGCTAGCACAGAAAGCCAAGGAGATGCTCTGTTTGGAGGAGATAAGTACAGAAATTGCCCTGTGATGGTTAAGTACAGATGTGTGAAAATAGTGACTTTTTCAGATGTATTTGGATTTTTTTTGCATATTACCATTGTGTTCTTCTTGAACTATATTGCCTTTCCTAGCAGGGCTATAAGGCTTTAGTGCCAGTTTAGGTGAACGGTTGGACTTGATGATCTTGAGGGTCTCTTCCAACCAAAGTGGGTCTATGATTCCATGATGCTGACCTTGGGCACAAACAGTGCTGGCAACAAGCAGAGCTTTTCCCAGTACCAGAGGGGATCTCTTTGGACTAGGACAGGCAGAAGTGAAGCTCAGAGGGGACTTGGGGTCTGATTAGGGTGGCAGCCTGCAGATGGATCCCCTTCACACTGCAGCAAGGTGGTACTGCCAAACCTCTGGACTGCCAAGGGGGACGTCAGGGCAACATGGGTTATTGCTATCTGATCAGAAGTTGCATGCATTCACAGGGAAAAATAGGTGATTATATACCACTTATTTCTGTAGATATTGATAACTCTTCTGGCCTTGAGATAACTTTGTCAGGAAGAAGTGCCACTGCACGTCTTCACGGTGATGGGTATCAACTCTGTTGCTAGGAGGAGGGTCCAGTGTTAGCATCATCAGGGATGTAAGTCATTGCAAAATACAAAGTAAAGCAAGTCTCTGGGTGTTCTTGAAGCAAAAATCCAGATCTCTAGAGTGTGTGTCTTCAGATTGCTTTGTCAGGCCTTGTCTGCGACACCTAAATTGACAGAAGTCAGCTGGCTCTCCAGAGAAGCATCATAGCCATCAAATTCATCCATGCAAAGAAATGAGACTTTACCAGAGAAGAAGAGAGCATCCATCATGGCTAAAGGCAATGGCACTGGGAAATTAAGGGGACCACACAATGCTCTTCCTGCCCTGATATCGAGCAAAAGCCCTTTCCTCCCGGTGTATCTTGTCCAGGAGGACTGATTTTGCTGGGAAGAGAGAATCACTTGCAATTAATATTCAGCCTCTGGCTCAGGTTGGCCCCTTTCTGGCAGAAAAATATTGGTAATCACAGGAGTGAATTCCTCTAAAACCAGGTTAGATGCTCAGCTCACTCAGTAGATCCTTGCTGGGAGATGACTGTCTGGCTTGGGTTCTGAAGGATCCAAGCCCAAGGTTCAGAAGCATTTTTAATAAAAATTTATGCATACTAAAAGAGCACAAGGCCAGGACTGGGCTGGTCACTGGATGTGTTCAGCAGGATCATGGCCAGTGACTTGGAAATCCCTGATAGACCTCTCTAGTCCCTGTTTGGAAGAGGAAACAAGGACAAGGTGGATGGAGCAGAAAGCTACCCAAACGTAGTAAGGCAGAATTATCTGCTGCAATGACATCTTTCAAATCACTAGGCCTGGATAATTCACCACCAGGATAAATGACCAAAAGAGTCATTAACATTAAATCTAACGAGTCTTGGGCAACCTCAGGGAAGAGGAATGGGCTGGCACAGGTCCTGAGTCTTGGCAACATAGGCAGGGGAGAAGGGGACAAACCAGAAGGGTGAGTACCATCACTTCTTAGTGAAACAACAGAGCATTTAATATGAGATTTCAGCAGCGAGTTCATAATCTGGACAAATGCACATATATCTATAAACACAGTCTGCTGGCAGAGCAGAAATCCTTCATCAGCATTCATCACATCTCAGCCTCTGAGCCTCTGCTGATAAAGGCAGCTACAGATGCTTAATACATCGCAGTTGCTCCAAGACATTCAGCTTTTCTTCCTTCTAAACTATGTTAGATGAGATTAACAAAACTTGCATTAAATGGTGTCAGAACTGCCCCCCTGAGAGACCTTGACACATGGCTGTAAAGGGATGGGGATATAACCCTTTCCTTACCAAAGACAGTTTAATGCAAACAGCAGTGGAGAAGCAGAGTGAAGCAGGTCCAGGCATGGATGATTAATGGTCTCAAAGCCCAGAGGCAGATTCAGGGTGATGGGCTGGGGAGGAGGCACTGGAAGGAGGTGCAGAAGGACTTTAAGGAGACTGAGAAATGGACAGGGTTTGTGGGAGCAGTTCAAAGGTCTGTGGAATGGAGAAACATAGTGGGCTGGTACATGGGTGCATCTACAGAAAGACACAAAGAGTCAAAGGGTTGTCAGCCTGGAGGGCAAATACCCCATCAGAGTCCATCTACAGGGTGAAAGACTGCCTTGATCTCCACTGAGTTGGTGATGGGCGAGAGCCAGCCAAGCTGATGTGCCAAAAGAGGCCCACAAAGGTCTTCAGTATCCAAAATGAAGAAAAGTCCTGAAGAATAAATAGTTTCCCCTGAGGGTGGTGAGAGCCTGGCCCAGGTTGGCCAGAGAGGTGGTGGATGAACCATCCCTGGAGACATCCCAGGCCAGGCTGGACGGGGCTCTGAGCAACCTGAGCTGGTGAAGATGTCCCTGCTCATGGCAGGGGTGGCACTGGATGAGCTTTAAAGATCCTTTCCAACCCAAACTATCCTATGATTATATAAGGGACACCTTCTTGTCATAGTAGACAGTAGCGTAGGGCTGCTGAGAGGTGACAGAACAGTTCTGCTGGACACGTACCAGAGACTGGGAACTAGTAGAGGGCCAGAGACCAGATGCACAACCTGTCAACACAAAGATTTAGGAAAGCAACCTTGTTCACCAAAGAGAAGACTAAGATCATTTACATCTGGGTATTTACATAAGGGAAGGCTGTCTGATAGTGAGGAAGATAAGGGGAGGTTCTTCATTCATGCGGATAAGGGGAATGAGAAAGTATGATGAGCGGAAGATAGCACTCAATTAATTCAGCCTTTGAAGTGGACACCAGCTCACTGCTATGAAGGTAATTAAATATTGGAGCAGCTTATCAGGGAGGCTGCCGAGTCACTGATGCTTCTTATGTTGAAATAAAGATTAGGTATCTGTGAAAGGAGA